>NC_071988.2:88525000-88825000 GCF_028885655.2 Pongo abelii | reverse complement strand
GCCTCCTGGAGTTCAGCAGGTGAGGCTGAAAGTTCCAAGCCTCAAAAAATGTGGTTGGGGCCAGGTGCGGTGGCTCACTCCTGTAATCCTAGCAGTTTGGAAGGCTGAAGCACATGGACCACTTGAGGTCAGGAGTCTGAGACCATCCTGACCAACATGGTGAAACCCCATTTCTACTAAAAATAACAACAATTAGCTAGAAGTTGTGGCACATCCCTATAATTCCAGCTACTCGGGAGGCCGAGGCAGGAGAATTGCTATAACCCGGGAGGTGGAGGTTGCAGTGAGCTGAGATTGTGCCATTGCACTCCAGCTTGGGCTACAAGAGCCAAACTCCATTTAAAAAAAAATGCGGTTGCTTTCTCTGGCAGCTAGCCCTCCTCCTGAAGCAGTCTAGGAGCTTGCAGCCACCCTGTTAGCTCAACAGCATCCCACATGCATTCTTACCATGCTGCAGATCTGAAAGACCTTAGAGGCCCTTGTGTCAGGAACCTGGGACTAAGACTAAATATCAAAACAGAAAATGCTCCTATTACCTCTGTCACAAAGGGCTTTTTAAGAGCTTTGGAAGCTCTGTGCCAGGAACCAGGGGCAGAGACCAAATGTATATTTCTTTTCTTATATTTGAGACAGAGTCTCACTCTGCTACTGAGGCTGGAGTGCAGTGATGTGATCATAGCTCACTGCAGCCTTGACCTCCTAGGCTAAAGCAATCCTCCCACCTTAGCCTCTCCAGTAGCTGGAACTACAGGCGTGCATCACCATGTCCAGCTGATTTTAATTTTAATTTTGTAAAGACAGGGTCTTCCTATTTTCCCCAGGCTGATCTCTAACTCTTGGCCTCAAGCAATCCTTCCTCTTTGGCCTCCCAAAATGTTGGGATTACAGATGGGAGCCCCCATACCTACCAATCACAAGGATCTTTATAAGAGAAGGAGGTAGGAGAGTCAGAATTAGAGAAAGTGATGTGATAATGGAAGAATAGGTCAGAGAGGGAGATTTGAAGATGCTGTACTTCTGGCCTTGAATATGGAGTCACGAGGTAAGTCAAGGAATGGGGGTGGCTTCTAGAAGCTGGAAAAGGCAAAGGAGCACATTCTGTCTAGAGCCTCCCCCAGAAGGAATGCAGCCCCTCTGACACCTTGACTTTAGCCTTAATAGACCTAGTTGGGCTTCTGGCCCCCAGAACTGTAAGATGGTAGATTTGTGGTGTTTGAAGCCACTAAATGTAGGGTACTTTGTTGTAGCAACAACCAAAAATGAACGTGAAGCTGGGACCTCATGTTACAGTTGCTGATGCCTGTAATCCCAGAATTTTAGGAGGCTGAGGTAGGAGGATCGCTTAAGCCCAGGAGCTTAAGACCAGCCTGGGCAACATAATGAGACCTCATGTCTAAAAAAATTTTTTTTAAAAGGCCAGGCTCAGTGGCTCACATTTGTAATCCCAGCACTTTGGGAGGCTGAGGAGGGTGGATCACAAGGTCAGAAGTTCAAGACCAGCCTAGCCAAGATGGTGAAACCCCATCTCTACTAAAAATACAAACATTAGCCAGGTGTGGTGGTGGGTGCCTGTAATCCCAGCTACTCAGGAGGCTGAGGCAGAGAATCACTTGAACCCAAAAGGCAGACATTGCAGTGAGCCGACATCGCACCCTTACACTTCAGCCTGGGCGACCGAAACTCCATCTCAGAAAAAAAAAAAAAAAAAAGCCAGGTGTTGTGGCATGCAGCTGTAGTCTCAGTTCCTAGGGAGGCTGAGGCGGGAGGATTGTTTAAGCCTGGGAGTTTGAAGTTGCTGTGAGCTGTGATTGCACCAGTGTACTCCAGCCTGGGCAATAAAGCAAGACCTTGTTTCAAAAAGAAAGAAAGAAATGAGCATGGTGGGAATGGGGACAGATGACAATGTTAAGTAGAGTGGTCAGGGTTGGCCTCATAAGTGAATATTGAGCAAAAGTTTGAAGCAGGTGATGGAGCTGGCCAAGGTGCTGAGGGAAGAGCATTGTAGGCTGAGTCAACAGGATCTTTATCCTGTTGGATAAAGTAGGAAACTCTCTGGTGTGTCTGCGGCTCTGGAAGGAGGCCAGTGGAGCAAAGAGATAGAGGGAGCAAAGTCAGCAAGGAGGCCAGGGAGTTACTGGGCTGGGATTGGTACAGATCGTGTAAGCCCTGGGATGCTATTGCTGGGGCTTTGGCTTTTACTATGACTAAAATGGGAACCACCGAGGGCTTCTGAGCAGAGAGGCGACATGGTCTGTCTCCTGATTTAAAAGCACGACCTGGCTGCCAAGTTGAGAAAGACTATGGGAAGATTTGGGTAGAAGCGTGGGGGCCAAGCTGTGGCAACATCCCGGTGGGAGATGATAGTGATCCTGACCGGGTTCATGGTGGTGGTGAGAGATGGTCAGAGCATGGATACATGTTGAAGTCAGTCAGTAGGATTTCCTGACAGACTGGATGTGAGCTGTGAGAGAAGGCAGTGGTCAAGGTTGAGTTTGATTCTAATTGAATTATTAAGTAATTTTAAAAAACACTACTGCCTTTCCCAATCCTACCAAGTAAAGGATGCTAGATAAAAGAAATCTCAAGTCAGGCCAGGTGCAGTGGCTCACACCTATAGTTCCAACAGTTTGAGAGGCAGAGATGGGAGTATGTTTTAAGGCCATGAGTTTGAGAGCAGCCTGGGCAACATAGCAAGACCTCCTCTCTAAAAAAACAAAAAAAAAATTAAAAAAAAAAATATAGCCAGACATGATGGTATGTACCTATGGCCCCAGTTACTCATGTGGCTGAGATGGGCAGATCTCTTGATTCTAGGAGTTTGAGGCCAGCTTGGGCAACATAGCAAGACTTCTCTCTCTACAAAAATGAAAAAAAAGCCTGACATGGTGGTACTTGCCTGTATTCCCAGGTATGGGGGCAGCTGAGGCAGGAGCATCTCTTGAGCCCAGTTGGTCAAGGTTGCAGTGAGCTATGATTATACAACTGCACTCCATCCTGGGTGACAGAGTGGGACCCTGTCTCAAAATACAAATACACATGAAATCTCAAGTCAGACCAGTCCCTTCTAGGCTATGTAGGCCTTGTAACCACATAGCTGCATGATCGGGTTTGTGTGGCTGTGGATGAGGAGACCCCTGTCCAATTGTCGGCTTTGTAATCAGTTTATTTTTCAATATAGTAATCAAATATATTTCATCATACTTGATGGTCTCAGATATGTGTGGATTTTGGAATTCCCCTTGGAACAGCTTGTAACATCTTATTGGCTCCATAATTCTGTAATTTTTAAAATCTGATCAGTTTTTAATAAGATCAGAGTTGATATTAGACTACCTAATCAGTTTTGTTAATGAGAAAATGAAATTGTGTTGTTTGCATTTTATCCAAGTTGGGTGTCATATTGGCTAAATCTCATCAATACTTGAACAAATGCAAAATTAGAGCTTATCATGAAACACAATGTAATTCTTGAAGAAGATGCCGTTTCTTTTTTTTCTTTTTTTTTTTTTTTAAGATAGAGTCTTTCTCTTGTCACCCAGGCTGGAGTGCAATGGTACGATTTTGGCTCACTGCAACCTTCACCTTCTGGGTTCAAGCAATTCTCCTGCCTCAGCCTCCCGAGTAGCTGGGATTACAGGTGCCCGCCACCACACCCAGCTAATTTTTGTATTTTTAGTAGTGATGGGGTTTCACCATATTGGCCAGGCTCCTCTGGAGCTCCTGACCTCAGGCAATCTGCCTGCCTCAGCCTCCCAAAATGCAAGGAGTACAGATGTGAGCAATCACACCTGGCCTCCATTTCTTTTTTGTAGTCTTTAATAAACAGCTGCTATCATTGGAGACTTGCTATTTAGGCACTTAGGAATTTTTCACTAGAAGGCATGTAAAGAAGGACCATGGGCATTTGTAATGAATTTAGCATTTATTCTTTGACTACATGACTGTCCCCAGAGCTGTAACTTTATTAATGAATTTTTTAGTAGCCATTTAGCTAGCAACTGAGCCTAACCAGCCACTCACCCTCGTTATTCAGTGCTCTTTTACTATTGTCTATTTCTCCTCCAACTTGGCTACACTCACAAAGTGATAAAAACTTGCATTTGTTTTCTTTCCTTTTCAGAGACAGGGTCTTGCTCTGTTGCTCAGGCTACAGTACAGTGACATGATCATGGTTCACTGTGGCCTCAAACTCCTGGGCTCAAGCAGTTTTCTCACTTCAGTCTCCCAAGTAGCTGGGACTACAGACATGTGCCACCATGTCCAGCTAATGTTTTCATTTTTTATCATAGAGACGGGATCTTGCCAGGTTGCTCAGACTGGGCTCAAAACTCCTGACCTCAAGTGATCCTCCTGCCTCAGCCTCCCAAAGTGCTGGGATTACAGGCAGGCATGACCACCTGTGCCCAGCCCCCTATTATCATTATTTTAAATAATAGCTTTATTAAAATATGATTCACATACCATTCACTTTATTTATTGAAATCTGCAATTCAGTAGGTTTTAGAATATTCACAGAGCTGTGCATCAATCACCACAGTCACTTTTAGAACGTTTCATTACCCTATAGAGAAATCCATACCCCTTAGCCACTACCTCCTACTCTCCCCACCTACCTTCGCCCCCAGCCTTAGGCAACCATTGATTAATTTTTTTGTCACTATAGATTTGCCTAATCTGGACAAATAGAATTGTACAATATGTGATCTTTTGTGGCTTTTTTTCCCTCTTAGCACAGTGTTTTCAAAGTTCCTTTATGTCATAGTGTGTATCGATATTGCATTCCTTCTATGGCAGCATTCCATGGTAGAGACACACTGCATTTTGTTTATCTGTTCATCAGTTGGTGGATATTTGGGTTGTTTCCATGTATTCCATGTATTGGTCATTATGAATAATGCTGCTATGAAGATTGTTGTACAAGTTTTTGTGTGGACATATATTTTTATTTTTCTGGGATATATGCCTAGGAGTGAAATTGTTGCATTATAGGATGACTGTACATTTAGTCTTTTGAGAAACTGCCAGACTGTTTTCTAAAGTGGCTACACCAGTTGGGTGCAATGGCTCACACCTGTAATCCCAGCTACTCAGGAGGCTCAGCTAGGAGGATGGCTTGAGCCCATGAATTCAAGACCAGCCTGGGCAAGATAGTGAAACCCTGTCTTGATTTTTAAAAAATCCAATTAAAATGACAAGAAAAGAAATACCCAAACAAAATGGTTACACGATTTTATGTTCCCACCAGTAATATATGTGGGTTCCAATTCCTCCACATCTTCACTGACATTTTTTTTTTTTTTTCTAGATAGGGGCTTGCTCTGTCTCTCAGGCTGCAGTGCAATGATGCCATCACAGTTCACTGCAGCCTTGACCTCCCAGGCACAAGTGATTCTCTCATCTCAGCCTCCTGAGTAGCTGAAAATTGCAGGTGTATGCCACCATGCCTGGCTAATTTTTATATTTTATTCTGTAGTGATGGGATTTTACCATGTTGCCCAGGCTGATCTCATACTCCTGGTCTCAAGTGATCTGCCCACCTCAGCCTCCCTAAGTTCTGGAATTACAGGCTGCCACCATGCCCGGCCTTCACCAACATTTGCCATTATCTGTGGTTTTTTTTTCCTTTATACCTTAAAGCAGTATGAGAACAAGTGTCTTCAATTATAGGAAACAGTATAATCCCAGGGCATTGGGAGGCTGACAGGAAGATGTCTTGATGCCAGGAGTTTTTGTTGTTGTTGTTGTTGTTGTTGTTTTTGACAGAGTCTCACTCTGTCACCCAGGGTAGAGTGCAGTGATGGGGTCCACTGCAACCTCCGCCTCCCAGGTTCAAGTGATTCTCCTGCCTCAGCCTCCCGAGTAGCTGAGACTACAGGTACACGCCACTACTGCCCAGCTAATTTCTGTATTTTTGATAGAGTCAGAGTTTCACCATGTTGGCCAGGATGGTCTTGAACTCCAGACTTCAGGTGATTTGCCTGCCTCAGCCTCCCAAAGTGCTGGGATTACAAGCATGAGCCACCATGCCCAACCTGACGCCAGGAGTTTTAGACTAGCCTGGGCAACCTAGCAAGACCTTGTCTCTACAGAATATTTAAAAATTAGCCAAATGTGGTGGTGCCTGTGTATAGTCTCTCTCCCTCTCTCTTTTTTTTTCTTTCTAACTTTTTGTGACATGGTCTGGCTCTGTCACCCAGGCTGAAGGGCAGTAGTGTGATCATGGCTCACTGCAGCCTGAAACTCCTGGGATCAAGTGATTGATCCTCCCTCCTCATCCTACCAAGTAGTAGGGACCACAGGTGTATGCCACCCAGGTCTTGCTATGTTGCCCAGGCTGGTCTTGAGCTCCTGGCCTCAAGCAATCCTCTCACCTTGGCCTCCCACAGTGCAAAGATTACAGGTATGAGCCACCATGCCTGGCCCCTACCCTGCCTATTGAGAACCAAAAGAAGGATCCAAATTCCCCTTAGCTCAACTCGAGCCATTTCCTGATTGCTTCATCAGCAAGGAGCTTGTTATTGGGCTGTCCAGGCCTCCCAAGCAGCACAGAAATGAGGTGAAGGAGTTTTCCTGCTGCTCCACTCTGTAAGGAGTTGGAGGGTGATGTTTACTCATTTGCAGAGAGAGATGCCTTGTAGGCACCTCAGGATGGAGAGGACCCTGATTCCAATGTCCTTTTTTTCTTTCAAAACAGGACCTTGCCCTGTCACTCAGGATGGAGTTCAGTGGTCCAATCGTGGCTCATTGTAGCCTCAAACTCCCAGGCTCAAGCAGTCCTACCATGTCAGCCCCCCCAGTAACTGGGACTACATGCAAGCATCGTGACACTCAGTGAATTTCGTTTTTATTTTTTTGTAGAGATGGGGCCTCAGTATGTTGCCACGGCTGACCTTGAACTCCTACACTCAAGGGATTTTCCTGACCTGGCCTCCCAAAGTATTGGTATTACAGGCATGAGCCATTGTGCCCACCGTCTCTGGTTCTTAACCTTCTGCCTCCCTTTTCCAGTTTTAAAGAATGCGTGTAATTACATGGGTTCTCCTAGATACTCCAGGATAATCTTGTTTTAAGGTCAGCTGATGAGCAACATTAATTTTATCTGCACTCTTAATTCCACCTTTCTATGTAATTGTGCTGTGTAACATAGGACATGAGCAATTGGTGGGGGTGGGGGTTATTACTTTGGCCACCACAGTAACTATTTTATGCCAGGTACTCAGCTAAGCACTGGTGAATTAAGCATGAATAACACACACTCCCTAATCTCCATCCATTCTTGGGAGGAGCACCTCACCTGCCATGCTCCTGAGAATCTGGGGAGTCAAAGAAGTCTTCCATGAGGAGGTGATGCCAAAGCGGACAAGTGACAGAGGAGTCAAAGCTAGCTAGGAAGAGAGTAGAGGTTTAAGGGGAAACATATTATAAGCAGAGGATATCACCCACTTCAGAGACTCCCAGAGGAGAAAGAGTTTGCATTGAAGGGGCAGATGAGGCTCAGTTGGACTCCATAGCAGATGAAATGGAGAGGGGCAAGCAGTGAGGCTGCCTTGCAAGGCAGGGCAGAGCAGGGGCTGTTAAGGAGTTTGGACTTAATCCCTGAGGCAAGGAGAAGTGATGTAAATGGGGGAGTAACATGATGAGATTCATGGATTAGAGACATGGCTCAGGCTGCTGTAGAGAAGGCACCAGGGAGAGCAGATGGCTCAATGGGTGTGCAGGAGACCTCTCACTGAGTTTAGGGAGAGGTTTTTTAAACAGAAGAAGTTTGAGTAATTTAAATGATGATGGGAAGGAGCTAAAAGTGGGGGATAGGTTAAAGATACAGGAAAGTGGGAGGAAGAACTGACAAGTGAGGTTCCAGAGAGGGCAGGAGAAGAGGAGATTCTCACAGGGGGATTAACACTTTCTTTTCTTTTTTCTTTCTGAGACAGAGTCTCACTCTGTCACCCAGGCTGGAGTGCAGTGGCACAATCTTGGCTCATTGTAGTGCAGACTTCCCAGGCTTAAGGGGTTCTCCCACCCCAGACTCCCAAGTAGCCGGAACTACGGGTGTGCACCACCACCACACCTGGCTAATGTTTCTTTTTTTGGTAGACACAGAGTCTCACTATTTTGTGCTGATTGGTCTCCAACTCCTGGCCTCAAGTGATCCTCCTGCCTAGGCTTCCCAAATTGCTGGGATTACAGGCATGAGCCACAATGCCTGGCCTCTGATAGTTCTGTATTCTCTAGAGTTGTCTTTACTTTGTGCTAGTGTGTCCCTCATTGTGCTGATCCTCTGTAAAAATTAATACCTTTTCTTTTTTTCAAGATGGAGTTTCACTCTTGTTGCCCAGGCTGGAGTGCAATGGCGCTATCTTGGCTCAGCGCAACCTCCACCTGCCTGGTTCAAGCGATTCTCCTGCCTCGGCCTCCCGAGTAGTTGGGATTACAGGCATGTGCCACCATGCCCAGCTAATTTTGTATTTTTAGTAGAGATGGGGTTGCTCCATGCTGGTCAGGCTGGTCTCGAACTCCTGACCTCAGGTGATCTGTCTGCCTTGGTCTCCCAAAGTGCTGGGATTACAGGCATGAGCCATTGTGCCTGGCCAAAATTAATACTTTTTATATTAAATTTACATATATATACATTTTTTCTTTTTGATACCGGGTCTCGCACTGTCACCCAGGCTGGAGTACAGTGGCACAACCTCTGCTCACTGCAGCCTCCACCTGGCAGGCTCAAGCAATTCTCCTGCCTCAGCCTCCCGAGTAGCTGGGATTACAGGTAAGTGCCACCACACCCAGCTGATTTTTGTGTTTTTCGTAGAGACGAGGTTTCGCCATGTTTCCCAGACTGTTCTCAAACTCCTGAGCTCAAAGCAGTCCACCCACCTTGGCCTCCTAAAGTGCTGGGATTACAGGTGTGAGCCACCTTGCTCATTCTAGTTTAAACTTTTGAATGGTTTGTGTCTCCTGATTGGACTCCTACAAATACAGAGTCGATGCTAGGAAGGGTACCAGGAGATAGACTCACACAGATGGGATTTGGGAGTAGGTTTGGTTATCCAAGGAGCAGTGCTGAGCTCCTTGCTAATGGGATATGGGATGCTGGTGATTTCCAGGAAGTGACTTCACAATGACTCAAGCTACCATATACTGTTGATTGTGAAATGCCAGTTGAAGCATATGTCCTGTGAGCTTAGGGGTGCTACAGGTTGACCACTGCAGCAGTAAAGATGACTCTGAAGAATGGCATGGGATGGATCCTTTCGAATGCACTTGAGCAGCGGTCTCCAACCACAGGGCCACAGAGCTGGAGGTGAGCGGCAGGCGAGTGAAGGGAAACTTCATCTGTATTTCTAGCCCCTCCCATCGCTTGCATGACCACCTGAGCTCCATGTCCTGTCAGATCAGCAGCAGCATTAGATTCTCATAGGAGCACAAACTCTGTTGTGAAGTGTGCATGCGAGGGATCTAGGTTGTGTACGCCTTATGAGAATCTAATGCCTGATATTCTGTTACTGTCTCCCATCACCCCAGATGGACAGTCTAGTTGCAGGAAAACAAGCTCGGAGATCCCACTGAGTCTACGTTATAATGAGTTGTAGAATCATTTCATTATATATTACTATGTAGTAATAATAGAAATAAAGTGCAGAATGTATGTAATGCACTTGAATCATCCTGAAATTATTCCCTCACTCCCAGTCTGTGGAAAAATTGTCTTCCACACATTCACTCTGTTTTTTGGTAGAGGCAGGGTCTTAATATATTGCCCAGGCTGATCTCAAACTCCTGGCCTCAAGTAATAGACCTCTCTCAGCCTCCCAAAGTGCTGAGATTACAGGCATAAGCCACCACCCTCAACCAAGGCTTTCTTAAACCAAATAAAAATTAAGTGAGATTACTTGAGCCCAGGTGGTCAAGGCTGCAGTGAGCCTGATTGCACCACTGCACTCCAGCCTAGGTGACGGAATGAGACTGTCTCAAAAAATAAAATAAAATACAAATTAACCCTTTATGATGTTCCCAGTAACTTTCCCTCCTAAGTGTTCCCCACAAATCTTTGAATTCTGTTTAATTTTCACATAACATTTAAGACGTTTAAGAACTTATGTCTGTCTGTGTCATCCCTTTATGTCAAAAGATGTCTTTTTGTCACTTCCAGCTGGATCTACCATGAACGACTTCTGAATCCAGGAAGAGAGACTGACTGGGCAACATGTTATTCAGGTACAAAAAGATTTGGACTGTAACTCAAAAATGATCAAATGATAGTGCATGCATCAAGTGCAACGGGAAGCTCTTCTGGAGAGTGAGAGAAGCTTCCAGTTAAGGTGACCTTGAAGCCAAGTCCTGAAAGATGAGGAAGAGTTGTATGAGAGTGGGGAGGGAAGGGGGAGGTGGCGGGATGGGGAATGGGCTGGGATGGGATGGAGCAAACTGCCCAGGAAGGGAAACCAGCACTGTACAGACCTGAACAACAAAGATGGCATATTTTGTTCAGGGAATGGTGAATTAAGTGTGGCAGGAATGCTTTGTAGAGACAGTAATTTGCTTGTATGGAATTTTGCCTGAGAGACCTCATTGCAGTTTCTGATTTTTTGATGTCATCATCCATCACTGTCCTTGTCAAATAGTTTGGAATGGGTATAATGATCACAATAACCCCAAGCATAATATTTCATTAATTCTCACAGAATCACAGGTAGGTGCCACAGTTATCCCTATTTGATGAATGGAGTGATGAAGCCTTGGGAATAATGAATGATTTGCCCAAGCTCACCTGGATATTAAGACTGAGTCAAATGTTGGGTCTGGTCTGACTTTAATGTTTGCTTTGTTCATGAGCACCACGTATTGCCTCTCCTATGCCGTTAAGCGGTAGACAGGTGACAGAAAAGCCCATGTTTGTCTCTACTCACACACTTCCGACTGAATGTATGTATGGAGTTTCTACACCAAACTCTTCAGTGCTCTGGATATTAACTGGGTGTCCCATGACTTTATTCTGACACTACCTGGAGTTAGCACAGACCCTACAAGTTAGGGCCTCAGCCCCACGAGACCATCCTGACTTCAGATGCCAATGGCAAGTCCTAAGTTGTCACCTGTACTTTTGACCAACCGGTTACAAATCGGGGGTTCCCATAACTGTTTTCTTGGGTTTAATAATTTGCTAGAACAGTTTATGGAACTCAGAAAAACAGTTTATTTTCTTTTTTTCTGAGAGAGAGGGTCTTATTTTGTTGCCCAGGCTGGTGTGCAATGGTGCAGTCATAGCTCATTGCAGCCTTGATTGTCTGGGCTCCAGTGGTTTCCCATCTCAGCCTCCCTAGTAGCTGAGACTACATGCCTGCAACACCACATCTGGCTAGTTTCTTTTATTTTTTGTATAGATGGGGTCTTGTTGTGTTGGCCAGGCTGGCCACAAATTCCTGGTCTCAAGTGATCCTCCCACCTCAGCCTCTGAAAGTGCTGGGATTACAGATGTGAGCCACCACATCTGGCCAGTTCATTTCCTATTACTGGTTCATTGTGAAGGATACATCTCAGAAACAGTCAATGAAAGAGACGTGCATGCTGGATGCAGTGGTTCATGCCTGTAATCTCAGCACTTTGGGAAGACAAGGTGGGAGGATTGTTTAAACTCAGGAGTTTGAGACCAGCCTGGGCAACATGGTGAAAACCTGTCTCTATAAAAAATTAAAAAATAATAATAATAACCGGTGTGGTGTTGTGCACCTAGAGTTCCAACTTCTAGGGAAGCTGAGATGAGAGGATGCCTTGAGCTGGGGACTGGGGAGGCTTAGGTTACAGTAAGCTGAGATTGTGCCACTGCACTCTAGCTTGGACAAAAGAGGCTGATCCTGTCTCAAAAAAAAGAAAGATACCCAGGGCAAGTTAAGTTCGGAGGAGCACAGAGCTCCCATGCCCTCTGTTGAACATGCGACCCTCCCAGCATCTCCTGTGTCCAGCAACCCTGAAAGCTCTGCAAACCCCATTCAGGGTGTTTATGGAGGCTTTATTATGCAAGCATGATTGATAAAATCTTTGGCTGTTGGTGATTAAGTCAGTCTCCAGCCCCTCTTCCTCCTGGAGTTCAGTGCATGAGGCTGAAAGTTCCAAGCCTCTTACCATGTGGTTGCATGGTAATCAGCCCTCCTCTTGAAGAAATGTAGGAGCTTGCAGTCACCCAGTCATCTCAACAACATCCCCAAATGCATTCTTACCATGCTGGAGATCCCAAAGTTCTTAGAGGCTCTTGTGTTAGAAACCTGGGACCAAGACCAAATATTAAAACAAAAGATGTTCCTGTCACATCTATCACTGAGGTCTTTCTAAGAGCTTTAGAAGCTCTGTGCCAGGAACCAGGGACAGAGATGAAATATATATTTCTTTTCTTTTCTTTTTTTGAGACAGAATCTCCCTGTGTCATCCAGGCTGGAGTGCAGTGATGTGATCATAGCTCACTATAGCGTTGGCCTTCTGAGATCAAGCGATCCTCCCATCTCAACCTCCCAAGTAGGTAGGACTACACATGCATGTCACCCATGCCCAGCTCATTTTTGTAGAGTTGGAGTTTCACCATGGTGGCCAGGTTGGCCGTGTTGGCCAGATGGGGTCTTCTTTTGTTGCCCAGGCTGGCCACAAATTCCTGGGCTCAAGTGATCCTCCCACCTCTTCCTTGTAGAGATGCGATTTAGTTATGTCATTCAGGCTGATCTCAAACTCCTGAGCTAAATCGATTGTCTCACTTCAGCCTCTCAAGTAGCTGGGACTACAGGCGCATACCACCATGTCGGGCTAATATTTATTTTTATTTTTTTTCTAGAGGTGGGGGTCTCACTATGTTGTTCATGCTAGTTTCAAACTTCGGGCCTCAAGTGTTCCTCCTGCCTTGACCTCCCAAAGTTTTGGGATTCTGGGTGGGAGCCATCATGCCCAGCAATCACAAGGGTCTTTATAAAAGAAAGAGAGTAGGAGATTCAGAATTGGAGCAGGAGATGTGGTGATGAAAGCAGAGGTAAGAGAGGGAGATTTGAAGATGCTTCACTTCTGGCTTTGAAGATGGAGCCAGGGGCCATGATCCAAGGAATGGGGGTGGCTTGTAGAAGCTGGAAAAGCCAAGGGAACACTTTAGAGTCTCCAGAAGGAATGCAGCCCTGCTGACACCTTGACTTTAGCCTTAATAGACCTAGTTTGGGTTTCTGGCCCCTAGAACCGTAAGATGGTAGTTTTGTGGTGTTTTAAGCCACTAAATGTAGGAAACTGCAAACTATGTTGCAACGGCAAGAAGAAATGAACATGAAGCCAGGCATGATGGCTCATGCCGGTAATCCCAGCACTTTAGGAATTTAGGCAGGAGGATCACTTGATGCCAGGAGTTCAAGACCAGTCTGGGCAACATAGTAAGACCTTGTCTCTACAAAAAATGAAAAAATTGGCCAGGCATGGTGGCTCACGCCTGTAATTCCAGCACTTTGGGAGGCCGAAGCGGGCAGATTACCTGAGGTCAGGAGTTCGCGACCTGCCTGGCCAACATTGCGAAATCCCGGCTCTACTAAAAATACAAAAATTAGCTGGGTGTGGTGGCACGCACCTGTAATCCCAGCTACTTGGAAGGCTGAGGCTGGAGAATCACTTGAATCTGGGAGGTGGAGGTTGTAGTTAGCCGGGATCACACCATTACACTACAGCCTGGGCAAGAAGAGTGAAACTCTGTCTCAAAATAAAATAAAATAAAATACTAAAAAATTTAGCCGGGCATGATGGCATGAACCTGGAGTCCCAGCTACTGGGGAGGCTGAGGTGGGAGGATCGCTTGAGCTTGGAAATTTGAGGTTGCAGTGAGCTGTGATTGTGCCACTGCACTCCAGGCTTGGTGACAGTGAGATCTTGAAAAAAAGAAGAAAGTAAAGAAGAAATGAGCATGGTGGGCATGGGGACAGATGGCAATGTTAAATAGAATGGTCAGGGGTGGCCTCCTAAGTGAAAATTGAGTAAAGACTTGAAGGAGGGGAAGGAGCTGGTCAAGGTGCTGAGGGAAGAGGACTGTAGGCAGAAACAATAGAATAAAGTGTCTGAGGTGTGTCTGAGGCTCGGGAAGGAGGCCCATGGAGCAGACGGAGAGAGGGAGAGAATTAGGGGAGGGGGCCAGGGAGTTGCTGGGTGGGGATCAGTACAAATCACATAAGCCCCGGGAGGTTATTGCTGGGGCTTTGGCTTTTACTCTGACTCAGATGGGAACTGCGGGAGGATTCTGAGCAGAGTGACGACGTGCTCTGTCTCCTGATTTAAAAGCATTCTCTGGCTGCTGAGTTGAGAAAGACTATGGGAAGATGTGGGTAGAATCATGGGGGCCAAGCTTTGGCAACATCCAGGCGGGAGATGATGGTGGTCCTGACCAGGGTCATGGTGGTGTTGAGAGATGGTCAGAGGGGAGAAATAGGGGAGGAGGCCAGGGAGTTGCTGGGTGGGGACCTTTAGTACATGTTGAAGACAGTCAACGGGATTTCCTGACAGACTGGATATGGGGTGTGAGAGAAGGCAGGGGTCAAGGTTGAGTTTGATTGTTACTGAAATTATTAAGTAATTTTAAAAAACACTACTGCCTTTCCCAATCCTACCAAGTATGGGATGCTAGATTAAAGAAATCTCTTCAGGCTCATTGCGGTGGCTCATGCCTGTAGTCCCAGCTGTTTGGTAAGCAGAGGTGGGAGTATCTTTTAAGGGCAGGTGTTCAAGACCAGCCTGGACAACACAGCAAGATCTGCTCTTTACAAAAATATTTTTCAAAATTAAATAAATGTAGCTAGGCGTGGTGATGTGTACTTGTAGTTTCAGCTACTCAGGAGGCTGAAGTGGGCAGATCTCTTGAGGTCAGGAGTTTGAGGCCAGCTTGGGCAACATAGCAAGACCCCTCACTCTACAAAAAAATTAAAAAAGGAACCAGGCATGGTGGCACTCAACTGTACTACCAGCTACTGGGGAGCTGAGGCAGGAAGATGGCTTGAGCCCAGGAGGTCGAGGCTGCAGTGAGCTATAAGGGCACAGCTGCACTCCAGTCTGGGTGACAGAGCAGGACCTGTCTCACAATACAAATAAAAATACAAGTAAAATAATGAAATCTCAAGTCAGAGCCTTTTGGCTCTGCAGCACTTGCAACCCCTCAGCCGTGCAGTGGGGTTTGTGTCACTGAGAATGAGGAGACCCCTGCCCGGTGTTGTTGCCTGACTAATCAGTGTTTTAAAACATATATTAATCGGGGTGGGCGCGGTGGCTCACACCTGTAATCCCAGCACTTAGGGAGACCCAGGCGGGTGGATCACCTGAGGTCAAGAGTTCAAGACCAGCCTTGCCAACATGGCGAAACTCCTTCTCTACTAAGAAAATACAATAATTAGCTGGACTTGGTAGTGGGCCCCTGTAATCCCAGCTACTTGGGAGGCTGAGGTAGGAGAATCGCTTGAACCTGCGGGGCGGAGGTTGCAATGAGCTGAGATTGCACCACTTCACTCCAGCCTGGGCAAAAGAACAAGACTTTGTCTCAAAGAAAAAAAAAAGTATTATATCAACATGTAATGGTTTTATTATTAATATGTAATGAATATTAAATATTTTTAAAATCTTGTATTATATCAACATGTAATGGCTTTAATATGTGATGAATAATATTTAAGAACTTGTGTCTTATTTTCTAGTTTTAATATAATTATCTACAGAAAGAAATAGTCTTAGAGATCTTCAATAAAGTTAAAAAATGTAAAGGGATGTTAGATCCCAAAAGATTGAGAATTTCTAGTTTAGAAATATTCAGAGTAAGCCACATACTACTTGCTACTTGAACTATTTTTTTCTTTGATTTTTATTTTAGGAGATGGGGTCTCACCCTGTCACCCAGGCTTGAGTACAGTAGTGCTATCACAGCTCGCTTCAGCCTTGAACTCCTGGGCTAAGGATCCTCCTACCTGAGCCTCCTGAGTAGCTGAGACTGTAGGTATGCATGACGATACTTGGCTAATTTTTAAATTCTTTTGTAGATGTGGGGTCTCACTTTGTTGGCCAGGCTGGTGTTAAACTCATGGCCTCAAGTGACCCTTCCACCCCTGCCTCCCATCCTAGAGGTGTGTGCCACTACAAGGAGCGCTTGTTCAATGTTCTAAAAAACAAATTTCTAAAGTAAGGCTGTGGGATGATGGCAGGAAGATAAAAGAAAAACAGAAGAATAAGTTAAAATGATTTATTCACACATATTCTTTTGACAGCAAGAAGAACTTTTAGTATATACATTCCTTACAAACAAACAAAAGGCAGATAAACAATGTTGTATACGAACTTCAACACACACCGTACAATATTCCCATTTTGCTGACATAAGTTATGGAAATTTCGTTGTTTACTTGAGTGTCGCTACCAGTATTTTGCTTCTCTGATGATTTTTATCAACTTCCTCATCTGTTAACTTCTCTCCAAGGTATGTCATATCATGACATACTGCTGCTGCATGAACATGGCCAGTGTCTTCCTGTTAAACATGTAGAATGCTTTCCTAATTTCTCTTTTTACTCTCTGTCTTTGTGTTTTGCATTTTTCTTACTTTTATTGTCAGAAACTCCAGAAAGTCAATCGTACTAATTTATCACCATTTGCTTTATTAATTTATACTTTGCTTACATGGAATTTTGCCCAACAGACCTCATTACAATTTCTAACCTGTTTTATTTTGTTTTTTTTCTGAGACAGAGTCTCCCTCTGTTGTCCAAGGCTGGAGTGTAGTAGTGCTATCACAGCTGACTGCAGCCTCAACCTTCCAGGCTGAAGCGATCCTCCCATCTCAACCTCCCACGTGGCTGAGACTATAGGTGCTTGCCACTATGCCCAGCTAATATTCGGAATTTTCCTATACGTGGATTCCAGAGGGGTGACAGTGAAACGTGAGTAAGCATGGATTTTGGTATATGCAGAGATGGGGGGCTGGAACTAATTCTGTATACTGAGTGACGACTGTATATGTTTTTACAATTATGCTGTAGGATACATACTGTTGCATAGCCTTGAAAATAATAATTTTTAATTGAGTGGAATAATAATAATATTGATAAAAGTAGCAGCTGGCCAGGTGTGGTGGCTCACACTGGTAATCGCAACACTTTGGGAGGCTGAGGCAGGAGGATGGCTTGAGGCCAAGTGTTTGCGATAGGCCTTGGAAACAAAGGGAGTCGCCATCCCTACAGAAAAATACATGAATTAGCCTAGTGTGGTGGCATGTTCCTGTAGTCCCAGCTCCTTGGTAGGCTGAGGTGGGAGGATCACTTGAGCCCAGGGAGGCTGAGACTGCAGTGAGTCATGATCAGGCCTCTGCACTCCAGCCTGGGTGACAGAGTGAGACCCTGTCTCAAAACGACAAAAAAGTAGCAGCTAACATCAACTGACCTTTTACCAGGTACCTATTAATACCATAGTTTAATTTCTTATAACTGTTTCTTATTTCACTTACCAACTCTGTCTTCAGTTACTCCCAGATTTTTACTGTGTTTGTACAGATGACCTTTTGTTTAGATTGAATTGTCTCCCCAGAAGTAAGATTACTGTGAGTCACGGTGAATGGACATTCTCATTACCCTTGATGTAAATTGACAAGGTTTTGGGTGCCTCCCAGCTATAATCTTAGCACTTTGGGAGGCTAAGACAGGAGGATTGCTTGAGGCCAAGAGTTGGAGGAGGCAGTATGGCAGTATGGTGAGACCCTGTCTCTATTATTTTAAAAAATTGACAAGCTTTACCCTGGAAGGCTTATACACAATTTAAACACCCCTTATAGTATAAGAAAGTGCCCATTTCACTGCACCTTTGCCAGCACAGGGTATTATAATTTAGTAAGTCATTTTTTGTTTGATTATCTTAAATAGATAAAAGACCTCATATTACTTTACTTGTCACATTTCAACATCTTTCCTTAGCTTATTAGCTCTATTTCTTTTTTGTCTGTAAATGGTTGTTGTTGTTTTGTTCTTTGAGACAGGGTCTTGCTCTGTCACCAGGCTGGACTGTAGTGGCATAATCATGCCTCACTGCAGCCTTGACCTGCCAGGCTCAAACTTCAGCATTCTGAGTAGCTGGGACTACAGGTGTGCACCACCACTCCCAGCTAATTTTTTTTCTTTTTTTGGATAGAGACAGGGTCTCACTGTGTTGTCCAGAGCAGTCTCTAGCTCCTGGCCTTAAGCAATCCTCCTGCATTAGCTTCTGAAATTGCTGGAATTTCAGGCATGAGCCACCATGCCTGGCCTGGGCTAGTCCTATATTCTCTAGAGTTCTCTTTACTTTGTGCTAGCCAATCTCTCATTATGCTGTTCACCTGTTATAATGAATAATTCTCTGTATTAAATTTTACCACTTTAAACTTTTGAGTGGTTTATGCTTCCTGATTGGACTCTGACTAATATGCTAGGAAGGGTCCCAGGAGATAAACCCACACAGATGGGATTTGGACATAGGTTTGGTTTCCCAGGGGGCAGTGCTGAGCTCTTTGCCAGTGGGAAATGGGATGCTGGTGATTTCCAGGAAGTGACCTCACAATGACTCAAGCTACCACTTACTGTTGATTGTGACAAAATGCCAGCTGAGGCTCATGCCTTGGGAGCTAAGTGGTTGCTGCACTTGACCACTATGAAGACTGGTGTGGGAAGGGTCGTTTTGGATGCACTTGAGCAGGGGTCCCCAACCCCTGAGCCATGGAGCCGTAAGGAGCCACACAGCAGGAGGTGAGTGGTGTCAAGTGAGGGAGTGAGGGAAGCTTGGTCTGTATTTACAGCCACTCCCCTTTGCTCACATTCCCGCCTGAGCTCCACCTTCTCAGATCAGCAGCAGCATTAGATTCTCATAGGAGAACGCACCCTGTTGTGAGCCGTGCATGTGAGGGATCTAGGTTGCGCTGTCCTTATGAGAATCTAATACCTATTGATCTGTCACTTTCTCCCATCACGCTCAGGTGGGACCATCTAGTTGCAGGAAAGCAAGCTTAACACGCCCACTGATTCTACATTATGGTGAGTTCTATAATTATTTTATTATATATTACAGTGTAATAATGGAAATAAAGTGCCTAATAAATGTAATGTGCTTAAATCTTTTGGCCCAGCTCCTACCTCCCGGCAGCCTCTCCAGGCCCAGAACTTTCTCCAGTCAGCCTCTACAGACCAAGCTCATGACTCACAATGGCCTATTTAGGCCCATACCCTACCTCATGGCAGTCTCCGCAGATGAGGCTACTGCCTCACAACAGCCTCCACAGGCACAGCTCCATCGTTACAATGGCCTCTTTAGACCCAGTTCCTGCCTCCCAGGCTTCTCTCCAGGCCCTGAACTTTCTCAAGTTGACCTCACCAGACCCAGCTCCTGCCACTCATTGGCCTCCCAAGGGCCAGCTTTTGCCTCACGGCCACCTTCCAAGACCCAGCTCCTGTTGTACAGTGGCCTCTTGAGGCCCATCTTCTGACTCTGGGCAGCCTGTACAGGCCCAGCTCCTGCCTTACAACAGCCTCTTTAGTCCCAGCTCCTGCCTCTTTGCAGGAGGCCCAAATGTCCTCAAGTCCAGGCCACAAAATCCAGGGCCAAAATGTCCACAAGTCGGCCTCTCAAGGCCCAGCTCCTGCCTTTCGTTGGCATCTCCAGGCCCAGCTGCTGCCCCCAGGTGGCCTCTACAGGCCGTGCTCTTTCTTCTGACTGTGTCTGGAGGTCCAACTCCTGCCTCAGAACAACCTCTTTTGGCTCAGCTCCTGCCCAGCTCCTAGTGGCCTTTGTAGGCCCAAAACTGCCTCAAGTCAAGCTTTCCAGGCCCACCTTCTGCCTCCCAATGGCCTGGACAGGCCAGCTCCTGCGTGACAATGGCCTCTCCAGGCCCAGCTTTTGCCTCACAGAAGCCTTCCCCAAACAAGGTCCTACCTGCCTCCCAGCAGCCTCAACAGGCCCAGATCCTGCTTCACACTAATCTCATTAGGCCCAGCTCATACCTCACCATGGCCTCTCCAGGCCCAGCTCCTGCCCCTCGACAGGCTGTCCGTGCCCGAAACTTCCTCAAGTCGACCTCTCCAGGCACAGCTCCTGCCTAACATTGGCCTCTTTAGGCACAGCTCATGCCTTGGTGGCCTCTCCAGGCCCAGCTCCTGCATCCCAGCACCTTCTCTAGACCGAGAACTTTCTCAAGTCTGCCATTCCAGGCCCAACTCGTGCCTTCCGTCAGCATCTACAGGCTCAACCTCTGCCTCACAGCACATTTTCCCAGCCCAGCATGTGCCTCACTGCAACCCCCTAGGCCAAGCTCCTGCCTTTCAGCAGCCTCTACAGGCCCCACTCCTACCTCAATGGCCTCTCTAGGGCAAACTTATGCCTCACAGTGGCCATTCTGGCCCAGCTTTTGCCTTTTGGCAGCATCTCCAGACCCAGAACTTCCTCAAGTGGGCCTCTCCAGGCCCAGCTCTTCCTCCCGGTGGCCGCTGCAGGCCCAGACTGTTGTCAAGTCGGCCTGTCCAGGGTCAGCTCCTGCCTCCCGGCGGCCTCTGCAGGCCCAGGTCGTCCTCAAGTCGGCCTCCACAGGCCCAGCTCCAGCCTCTCGGCGGCCTCTCCGGGTGCAAAAGTTCCTCGAGTCAGCCTCTCCAGACCCAGCTCCTCCTGCCCCCCAGTGGCCTTTTTCAGCCCAGCCCAGCTCATGCCTCCTGGCGGCCTTCGCAGGCCCCACTTTTGACTTTTGGCGGCCTCTGCAGGCCCGAATTTGACCTCCAGTCAGCCTCTCCAGGCCCGGCCTCCTGCCTCCCGAAGGCCTGCACAGGCCCAGCCTCTGCCTCACAGCAGACTATCCACTCCCAGCTAGCCCTCGCCTCACTGCGGCCTCCCCAGTCCAAAGCTCCTGCCTCTCAGCCGCTTCAGCAGGCCCAGCTCTCTCCTGCCAGTGGCATCTTCAGGCCCATGGGGTTCATTCCTCACAATGGCCTTTCCAGGCCCAGTTTTTCCCTTCCGGCGGCCTCTTCGGGCCCAGAACCTCCTCAAGTTGGCCTCTCCAGACCCACGTGCAGCCTCCCGGCGTCCTCTCTGTGCCCAGGTCTTCCTCCCGGCTGCGTCTCCAGGCCCGACTCCGGCCTCCCAACAACTCTTTGGACTCAGCTCCCGCCCAGCTCCCGGTGGCCCTGGTAGGCCCACAACTTCCTGAAGCCAAGCTCCCCAGGCCCAGCTCAGGCCTCATGGTGGCCTCTCCAGGCTCAGCTCCTGCCCTCCGACGGCGTCTCCAGGCTCCAAACGGCGTCCGGTCGGTGGGCTCCTCCTGGCCCAGCTTGGGCCTCCCGGCAACCTCTGCAGGCCCAGGTCGTCCTGAAGTCGGCCTCTCCAGGCCCAGCTCCGGCCTCCCAGCAAGCAAGCTCTTTTGGCTCAGCTCCTGCCCAGCTCCCACTGGCCTTTGTAGGCCCCGAACTTTCTCCAGCCAAGCTCTTCAGGCCCACCTCCTGCCTCCCGGTGCCTGAACTGGCCCAGTTCTGGCTGAAGAACAGCCTCTGCAGGCCCCGCTCTTGCCTCCCAGGGGCCTCTCCAGGCCCGGCTCTCAACCCACGGCGTCCTCCCGGGGCCAACTCCCTGCCTGCCTCCCGGCAGCCTGCGAGCAGCCCAGCTCCTCCCTCATGGTGGCCTGTTGAGGCCCAACTCATGCCTTTGGCACCCTGCCCAGAGGCGTGAGCCCCTGCCTCACACTGGCCTCTCTCACGCTAGGACTTCTCTCAGCGTGAGAGAGGACCTCAGTGTGAGACAGGACCTGTGAGAGGACCTCTCTCAGCATGAGAGAGGACCTGTGAGAGGATCTCTCTCAGCGTGAGAGAGGACTCCTCTCAGCGTGAGAGAGGACCCTCTCAGAGGACCTCTCTCACACGGAGAGAGGACCCGTCTCAGAGGACCTCTCTCACACGGAGAGAGGTCCTCCCTCACACTGGCCTGTTGAGGCCCAATTCATGCCTCTGGCACCCTGCCCAGAGGCGTGAGCTCGTGCCTCACACTGGCCTCTCTCAGCATGAGAGAGGACATGTTAGAGGACCTCTCAGCGTGAGAGAGGACCTCTTTCAGCGTGAGAAGGGACCTCTCTCAGCGTGAGAGAGGACCCCTCTCAGAGGAACTCTCTCAGCGTGAGAGGACCCCTCTAAGAGGACCTCTCAGCGTGAGAGAGAACCCCTCTCAGAGGGCCTCTCTCACGCTGAGAGAGGTCCTCCCTCACACTGGCCTGTTGAGGCCCAACCCATGTCTCTGGCACCCTGACCAGAGGCGTGAGCCCCTGCCTCACACTGGCCTCTCTCACGCTGAGAGAGGTCCTCTCTCACGCTGAGAGAGGTCCTCTCTCACGCTAGGACTTCTCAGTGTGAGAGAGGACCTCAGCGTGAGAGAGGACCTCTTTCAGTGTGAGAAAGGACCTCTCTCACGCTGAGAGAGGTCCTCCCTCACGGTAGCTTGTTGAGGCCCAGCTCATGACTCTGGTGGCCTCTCCAGGCCCAGTCCCTGCCTGTTGGCTGGTGGCTTCTAGAGGCCCAGCCTCTACCTCAACAGTGGGCCCTCCAGGCCCACCTCTTGCCTCACCGTGGCCTCCTCGGGCCAGGCTCCCGCCTCGGGACGACCTCCGCAGGCCCAGCTCCTGCCTCGTGGAAGCCCTCCGGAGGCCAAGCTCATACGTCACGCGGCCTCTCCCGGCCTGGCGTTTGCTCCTTTGCATGCGCTCCAGGCCCTGCACTTCCTCCAGTCGGCCTCTCCAGGCCCAGCTCTTCCTCCCGGCGGCCTCTGCAGGCCCAGACTGTCGTCAAGTCGGCCTGTCCTGCTTCCCGGCGGCCTCTGCAGGCCTGGGGTGGCCAACTTGAGGACGACTTGGGCCTGTAGAGGCCGCTGGGAGGAAGAGCTGGGCCTGGAGAGGCCGACTGGAGGAACTGCAGGGTCTGGAGGGCATGCAAGGGAGGAAACGCCAGGCCGGGAGAGGCCGCCGTGATGCATGAGCTTGGCCTCTGGAGGGCCTCCGCGAGGCAGGGGCTGGGCCTGGAGAGGCCACCGGAGTCATGACCTGGGCCTCAACAGGCCAGCGTGATGGAGGACCTCTCTCAGCGTGAGAGAGGCCAGTGTGAGGCAGGGGCTCATGCCTCTGGGCAGGGTGCCAGAGGCATAAGTTGGGCCTGAACAGGCCACCGTGAGGGAGGAGCTGGGCTGCACGTGGGCTGCCGGGAGGCAGGCAGGGACTTGGTCCCGGGAGGCTGCCGTGGGGTGACAGCTGGGTCTGGAGAGGCCCCTGGGAGGCAACAGCGGGGCCTGCAGAGGCTCTTCTCCAGCCAGAGCTGGGCCTGTACAGGCCACCGGGAGGCAGGACGTGGGCATGAACAGCTTGGCTGCAGAAACTTCGGGGCCTACAAACGCCAGCAGGAGCTGAGCCAAAAGAGCTTGCTTGCTGGGAGTCAGGAGCTGGGCTGGGAGACGCAGCCTGGAGGAACAGCTGGGCCTGCAGAGGCCGCCATGAGGGAGGCAGAGGCTGGGCCTCCTCAAGTCGGCCTCTCCAGACCCACTTGCAGCCTCCCGGCATCCTCTCTGGGCCCAGTTCTTCCTCCCGGCTGCGTCTCCAGGCCCGACTCCGGCCTCCCAACAACCTCTTTGGACTCAGCTCCCGCCCAGCTCCTGGCGGCCCTGGTAGGCCCACAACTTCCTGAAGCCAAGCTCCCCAGGCCCAGCTCAGGCCTCACAGTGGCCTCTCCAGGCTCACCTCCTGCCCT
Organism: Pongo abelii; assembly: GCF_028885655.2. Classification (NCBI taxonomy): domain Eukaryota; kingdom Metazoa; phylum Chordata; class Mammalia; order Primates; family Hominidae; genus Pongo; species Pongo abelii. The sequence goes on along the minus strand of NC_071988.2, from coordinate 88,801,241 downwards.
CCGATGGCGTCTCCAGGCTCCAAACGGCGTCCGGTCGGTGGACTCCTCCTGGCCCAGCTTGGGCCTCCTGGCAACCTCTGCAGGCCCAAGTCATCCTGAAGTCGGCCTCTCCAGGCCCAGCTCCGGCCTCCCAGCAAGCAAGCTCTTTTGGCTCAGCTCCTGCCCAGCTCCCACTGGCCTTTGTAGGCCCCGAACTTTCTCCAGCCAAGCTCTTCAGGCCCACCTCCTGCCTCCCGGTGCCTGAACTGGCCCAGCTCTGGCTGGAGAACAGCCTCTGCAGGCCCCGCTCTTGCCTCCCAGGGGCCTCTCCAGGCCCGGCTCTTGACCCACGGCAGCCTCCCGGGGCCAACTCCCTGCCTGCCTCCCGGCAGCCTGCGAGCGGCCCAGCTCCTCCCTCATGGTGGCCTGTTGAGGCCCAACTCATGCCTTTGGCACCCTGCCCAGAGGCGTGAGCCCCTGCCTCACACTGGCCTCTCTCACGCTGAGGTCCTCTCTCACGCTAGGACTTCTCTCAGCGTGACAGAGGACCTCAGCGTGAGAGAGGACCTCTCTCAGTGTGAGAGAGGACATGTTAGAGGACCTCTCAGCATGAGAGAGGACCTCTTTCAGCATGAGAAGGGACCTCTCTCAGCGTGAGAGAGGACCCCTCTCAGAGGACCTCTCTCAGCGGAGAGAGGACCCCTCTCAGAGGACCTCTCTCAGCGTGAGAGAGGACCCCTCTCAGAGGACCTCTCTCAGCGTGAGAGAGGACCCCTCTAAGAGAACCTCTCTGCGTGAGAGAGGACCCCTCTCAGAGGGCCTCTCTCACGCTGGCCTGTTGAGGCCCAACTCATGCCTCTGGCACCCTGCCCAGAGGCGTGAGCCCCTGCCTCACACTGGCCTCTCTCACGCTAGGAGTTCTCAGTGTGAGAGAGGACCTCAGCGTGAGAGAGGACCTGTCAGAGGACCTCTCTCAGCGTGAGAGAGGACCCCTCTCAGAGGAACTCTCTCAGCGTGAGAGAGGACCCCTCTCAGAGGAACTCTCTCAGCGTGAGAGAGGACCCCTCTCTGAGGACCTCTCTCACGCTGAGAGGTCCTCCCTGACGGTAGCTTGTTGAGGCCCAGCTCATGACTCTGGTGGCCTCTCCAGGCCCAGTCTCTGCCTGTTGGCTGGCGGCTTCTAGAGGCCCAGCCTCTACCTCAACAGTGGGCCCTCCAGGCCCACCTCTTGCCTCGCCGTGGCCTCCTCGGGCCAGGCTCCCGCCTCGGGACGGCCTCCGCAGGCCCAGCTCCTGCCTCGTGGAGGCCCTCCGGAGGCCAAGCTCATGCATCACGGCGGCCTCTCCCGGCCTGGCGTTTGCTCCATTGCATGCGCTCCAGGCCCTGCACTTCCTCCAGTCGGCCTCTCCAGGCCCAGCTGTTCCTCCCGGCGGCCTCTGCAGGCCGGAACTGTCATCAAATCGGCCTGTCCTGCCTCCCGGCGGCCTCTGCAGGCCCAGACTGTCGTCAAGTCGGCCTGTCCTGCCTCCCGGTGGCCTCTGCAGGCCCGGGGTGGCCAACTTGAGGACGACTTGGGCCTGTAGAGGTGGCTGGGAGGAAGAGCTGGGCCTGGAGAGGCCGACTGGAGGAAGTGCAGGGTCTGGAGGGCATGCAAGGGAGCAAACGCCAGGCCGGGAGAGGCCGCCGTGACGCATGAGCTTGGCCTCCGCGAGGCAGGGGCTGGGCCTGGAGAGGCCACCAGAGTCATGAGCTGGGCCTCAACAGGCCAGCGTGATGGAGGACCTCTCTCAGCGTGAGAGAGGCCAGTGTGAGGCAGGGGCTCACGCCTCTGGGCAGGGTGCCAGAGGCATGAGTTGGGCCTGAACAGGCCACCGTGAGGGAGGAGCTGGGCTGCACACGGGCTGCCGGGAGGCAGGCAGGGACTTGGTCCTGGGAGGCCGCCGTGGGGTGACAGCTGGGTCTGGAGAGGCCCCTGGGAGGCAACAGTGGGGCCTGCAGAGGCTCTTCTCCAGCCAGAGCTGGGCCTGTACAGGCCACCGGGAGGCAGGATGTGGGCATGAACAGCTTGGCTGCAGAAGCTTCGGGGCCTATAAATGCCAGCAGGAGCTGAGCCAAAAGAGCTTGCTTGCTGGGAGTCAGGGGCTGGGCTGGGAGATGCAGCCAGGAGGAAGAGCTGGGCCTGCAGAGGCCGCCATGAGGGAGGCAGAGGCTGGGCCTCCTCAAGTCGGCCTCTCCAGACCCACTTGCAGCCTCCCGGCATCCTCTCTGGGCCCAGTTCTTCCTCCTGGCTGCGTCTCCAGGCCCGACTCCGGCCTCCCAACAACCTCTTTGGACTCAGCTCCCGCTCAGCTCCTGGCGGCCCTGGTAGGCCCACAACTTCCTGAAGCCAAGCTCCCCAGGCCCAGCTCAGGCCTCACGGTGGCCTCTCCAGGCTCAGCTCCTGCCCTCCGACGGCGTCTCCAGGCTCCAAATGGCGTCCGGTCGGTGGACTCCTCCTGGCCCAGCTTGGGCCTCCCGGCAACCTCTGCAGGCCTAAGTCATCCTGAAGTCGGCCTCTCCAGGCCCAGTTCCGGCCTCCCAGCAAGCAAGCTCTTTTGGCTCAGCTCCTGCCCAGCTTCCACTGGCCTTTGTAGGCCCCGAACTTTCTCCAGCCAAGCTCTTCAGGCCCACCTCCTGCCTCCCGGTGCCTGAACTGGCCCAGCTCTGGCTGGAGAACAGCCTCTGCAGGCCCTGCTCTTGCCTCCCAGGGGCCTCTCCAGGCCCGGCTCTCGACCCACGGCGGCCTCCCGGGGCCAACTCCCTGCCTGCCTCCTGGCAGCCTGTGAGCGGCCCAGCTCCTCCCTCATGGTGGCCTGTTGAGGCCCAACTCATGCCTTTGGCACCCTGTCCAGAGGCGTGAGCCCCTGCCTCACACCGGCCTCTCTCAGCGTGAGAGAGGACCTGTTAGAGGACCTCTCTCAGCGTGAGAGAGGACCCCTCTCTGTGTGAGGGAGGACCCTCTCAGAGGACCTCTCTCATGCTGAGAGAGGACCCCTCTCAGAGGACCTCACGCTGAGAGAGGTCCTCCCTCACGCTGGCCTGTTGAGGCCCAATTCATTCCTTTGGCACCCTGCCCAGAGGCGTGAGCCCCTGCCTCACACTGGCCTCTCTCAGTTTGAGAGAGGACATGTTAGAGGACCTCTCAGCGTGAGAGACGACCTCTTTCAGCGTGAGAAGGGACCTCTCTCAGCGTGAGAGAGGACCCCTCTCAGAGGACCACTCTCAGCATGAGAGAGGACCCCTCTAAGAGGACCTCTCAGCGTGAGAGAGGACCCCTCTCAGAGCGCCTCTCTCACGCTGGCCTGTTGAGGCCCAACTCGTGCCTCTGGCACCCTGCTCAGAGGCGTGAGCCCCTGCCTCGCACTGGCCTCTCTCCCGCTGAGAGAGGTCCTCTCTCACGCTAGGAGTTCTCAGTGTGAGAGAGGACCTCAGCGTGAGAGAGGACCTGTCAGAGGACCTCTCTCAGCGGGAGAGAGGACCACTTTCAGCCTGAGAGAGGACCCCTCTCAGCGTGAGAGAGGACCCCTCTCAGAGGACCTCTCTCACGCTGAGAGAGGTCCTCCCTCACGGTAGCTTGTTGAGGCCCAGCTCATGACTCTGGTGGCCTCTCCAGGCCCAGCCCCTGCCTGTTGGCTGGCGGCTTCTAGAGGCCTAGCCTGTACGTCAACAGTGGGCCCTCCAGGCCCACCTCTTGCCTCGCCGTGGCCTTGGGCCAGGCTCCTGCCTCGGGGCGGCCTCCACAGGCCCAGCTCCTGCCTCGCGGAGGCCCTCCGGAGGCCAAGCTCATGCATCACGGCGGCCTCTCCCGGCCTGGCGTTTGCTCCTTTGCATGTGCTCCAGGCCCTGCACTTCCTCCAGTTGGCCTATCCAGGCCCAGCTCTTCCTCCCCGCGGCCTCTGCAGGCCCAGACTGTCTTCAAGTCGGCCTGTCCTGCCTCCCGGCGGCCTCTGCAGGCCTGGGGTGGCCAACTTGAGGACGACTTGGGCCTGTAGAGGCCGCTGGGAGGAAGAGCTGGGCCTGGAGAGGCCGACTGGAGGAAATGCAGGGTCTGGAGCGCATGCAAGGGAGCAAACGCCAGGCCGGGAGAGGCCGCCGTGATGCATGAACTTGGCCTCTGGAGGGCCTCCGCGAGGCAGGGGCTGGGCCTGGAGAGGCCACCGGAGTCATGAGCTGGGCCTCAACAGGCCAGTGTGATGGAGGACCTCAGTGTGAGAGAGGCCAGTGTGAGGCAGGGGCTCACGCCTCTGGGCAGGGTGCCAGAGGCATGAGTTGGGCCTGAACAGGCCACTGTGAGGGAGGAGCTGGGCTGCACGCGGGATGCCGGGAGGCAGGTAGGGACTTGGTCCTGGGAGGCCGCCGTGGGATGACAGCTGGGTCTGGAGAGGCCCCTGGGAGGCAACAGCGGGGCCTGCAGGGGCTCCTCTCCAGCCAGAGCTGGGCCTGTACAGGCCACCGGGAGGCAGGACGTGGGCATGAACAGCTTGGCTGCAGAAACTTCGGGGCGTACAAACGCCAGCAGGAGCTGAGCCAAAAGAGCTTGCTTGCTGGGAGTCAGGAGCTGGGCTGGGAGACGCAGCCAGGAGGAACAGCTGGGCCTGCAGAGACCGCCATGAGGGAGGCAGAGGCTGGGTCTCCTCAAGTCGGCCTCTCCAGACCCACTTGCAGCCTCCCGGCATCCTCTCTGGGCCCAGTTCTTTCTCCCGGCTGCATCTCCAGGCCCGACTCCAGCCTCCCAACAACCTCTTTGGACTCAGCTCCCGCCCAGCTCCCGGCGGCCCTGGTAGGCCCACAACTTCCTGAAGCCAAGCTCCCCAGGCCCAGCTCAGGCCTCACGGTGGCCTCGCCAGGCTCAGCTCCTGCCCTCCGAAAGCGTCTCCAGGCCCCAAATGGCGTCTGGTCGGTGGGCTCCTCTAGGCCCAGCTTGGGCCTCCCAGCGGCCTCTGTAGGCCCAAATCGTCCTGAAGTCGGCCTCTCCAGGCCCAGCTCCGGCCTCCTGGTGGCCTCTCTAGGGGCAACGTGTCCTCAATGAGGGCCCCTCCGGTGCCAGCTCCTGCCTCCCGTTGGCCTCTAGAGGCCCGGCCTCTACCTCACAGTGCGCCCTCCAGGCCCACCTGTTGCCTGGCGCCATGGCCTCCTCGGGCCAGGCTCCCACCTCGGGGCGGCCTCCGCAGGCCCAGCTCCTGCTTCCCGGAGGCCAAGCTGGGACGTCACGGCAGCATTTTGCGGCCTAGCATTTGCTCCTTTGCATCCGCTCCAGGCGCTGGACTTCCTCCAGTCAGCCTTTCCAGGCCCAGCTCTTCCTCCTAGCGGCCTCTGCAGGCCCAGACTGCCCTTGAGTCGGTCTCTCCAGGGCCAGCTCTGGCCTCCCAGCAGCCTCTGCAAGCCCAAGTCATCCTCAAGTTGGCCTGGAAGTGGGCCTGGAAGAGCTGCAGGTCAGCCTCCCAGAGCCCAGCTCCATCCTCTCGGCAGCCTCTCCAGGTGCAAAACTTCCTCAACTCAAGGCTGGGTGTGGTGGCTCACGCCTGTAATCCCAGCACTTTGGGAGGTCGAGGCGGGCGGATCATGAGGTCAGGAGATCGAGACCATCCTGGCTAAAATGGTGAAACCGCGTTTCTACTAGAAATACAAAAAATTAGCCATGCGTGGTAGCGGGTGCCTGTAGTCCCAGCTACTAGGGAGGCTGAGGCAGGAGAATGGCGTGAACCCGGGAGGCGGAGCTTGCAGTGAGGAGATAGCGCCACTGCACTCCGGCCTGGGCGAAAGAGCGAGACTCTTCCCCTAACTCATTTTATGAGGCCAGCATCATCCTGATACCAAAGCCTGGCAGAGGCACAACAAAAAAAGAGAATTTTAGACCAATATCCTGGATGAACATTGATGCAAAAATCCTCAATAAAATACTGGCAAACAGAATCCAGCAGCAAATCAAAAAGCTTATCCACCATGATCAAGTGGGCTCCATCCCTGCGATGCAAGGCTGGTTCGATATTCGCAAATCAATAAATGTAATCCAGCATATAAACAGAACCAAAGTCAAAAACCACATGATTATCTCAATAGATGCAGAAAAGGCCTTTGACAAAATTCAACAACCCTTCATGCTAAAAACTCTCAATAAATTAGGTATTGATGGGTCGTATCTCAAAATAATAAGAGCCATTTATGACAAACCCACAGCCAATATCATACTGAATGGGCAAAAACTGGAAGCATTCCCTTTGAAAACTGGCACAAGACAGGGATGCCCTCTCTCACCACTTCTATTCAACATAGTGTTGGAAGTGCTGGCCAGGGCAATTAGGCAAGAGAAGGAAATCAAGGGTATTCAATTAGGAAAAGAGGAAGTCAAATTGTCCCTGTTTGCAGATGACATGATAATATATCTAGAAAACCCCATTGTCTCAGCCCAAAATCTCCTTAAGCTGATAAGCAACTTCAGCAAAGTCTCAGGGTACAAAATCAATGTACAAAAATCACAAGCATTCTTATACATCAATAACAGACAAACAGAGAGCCAAATCATGAGTGAACTCCCATTCACAATTGCTTCAAAGAGAATAAAATACCTAAGAATCCAACTTACAAGGGACGTGAAGGACCTCTTCAAGGAGAACTACAAACCACTGCTCAAGGAAATAAAAGAGGATACAAAGAAATGGAAGAACATTCCATGCTCATGGGTAGGAAGAATCAATATCATGAAAATGGCCATCCTTCCCAAGGTAATTTACAGATTCAATGCCATCCCCATCAAGCTACCAATGGCTTTCTTCACAGAATTGGAAAAAACTACTTTAAAGTTCATATGGCACCAAAAAAGAGCCCGCATCGCCAAGTCAATCCTAAGCCAAAGAACAAAGCTGGAGGCATCACGCTACCTGACTTCAAACTATAGTACAAGGCTACAGTAACCAAAACAGCATGGTACTGGTACCAAAACAGAGATATAGATCAATGGAACAGAACAGAGCCATCAGAAATAATGCCACATATCTACAACTATCTGATCTTTGACAAACCTGACAAAAACAAGAAATGGGGAAAGGATTCCCTATTTAATAAATGATGCTGGGAAAACTGGCTAGCCATATGTAGAAAGCTGAAACTGGATCCCTTCCTTACACCTTATACAAAAATCAATTCAAGATGGATTAAAGACTTAAATGTTAGACGTAAAACCATAAAAACCCTAGAAGAAAACCTAGGCAATACCATTCAGGACATAGGCATGGGCAAGGACTTCATGTCTAAAACACCAAAAGCAATGGCAACAAAAGCCAAAATTGACAAATGGGATCTAATTAAACTAAAGAGCTTCTGCACAGCAATGGAAACTACCATCAGAGTGAACAGGTAACCTACAAAATGGGAGAAAATTTTCGCAACCTACTCATCTGACAAAGGGCTAATATCCAGAATCTACAATGAACTCCAACAAATTTACAAGAAAAAAACAAACAACCCCATCAAAAAGTGGGCGAAGGACATGAACAGCCACTTCTCAAAAGAAGACATTTATGCAGCCAAAAAACACATGAAAAAATGCTCACCATCACTGGCCATCAGAGAAATGCAAATCAAAACCACAATGAGATACCATCTCACACCAGTTAGAATGGCAATCATTAAAAAGTCAGGAAACAACAGGTGCTGGAGAGGATGTGGAGAAATAGGAACACTTTTACACTGTTGGTGGGACTGTAAACTAGTTCAACCCTTGTGGAAGTCAGTGTGGCGATTCCTCAGGGATCTAGAACTAGAAATTCCATTTGACCCAGCTATCCCATTACTGGGTATATACCCAAAGGACTATAAATCATGCTGCTATAAAGACACATGCACACGTATGTTTATTGCGGCATTATTCACAATAGCAAAGACTTGGAAGCAACCCAAATGTCCAACAATGATAGACTGGATTAAGAAAATGTGGCACATATACACCATGGAATACTATGCAGCCATAAAAAATGATGAGTTCACGTCCTTTGTAGGGACATGGATGAAATTGGAAATCATCATTCTCAGTAAACTATCACAAGAACAAAAAACCAAACACCGCATATTCTCACTCATAGGTGGGAATTGAACAATGAGAACACATGGACCCAGGAAGGGGAACATCACACTTTGGGGACTGTTGTGGGGTGGGGAGAGGGGGGAGGGATAGCATTGGGAGATATACCTAATGCTAGATGACGAGTTGGTGGGTGCAGCGCACCAGCATGGCACATGTATACATATGTAACTTACTTGCACGTTGTGCACATGTACCATAGAGCCTAAAGTATAATAATAATAATAAGAAGAAGAAGAAGAAGAAGAAGAAAAAAAAAGAATGTATATTCTGCAGTTGTATGAAGCATGCTATAAATGTCCATTAGGTCAAAAAAAAAAAGAATAAATGGTGGTTTTCAAGGGCCAGGGTAAAGGGGAAATGGAAAGTTGCTGATCAATGGTTATAAAATCTCAGTTATGCAAATTGAAAAATTTCTATGCATCTGCTACCCAACATTGTTCGTATAGTGAACAATACTGTATTTTACATTTAAACTTTTGTTGAGGGTAGGCCTCATGCTAATTTTCTTGCCACTATAAAATAAAAATTTAAAAAAAAAAAAAAAAAACTTCCTCAAGTCAGTCTCTCCAGGCCCAGCTCCTCCTGCCTCCCAGTGGCCTCTTTCGGCCCAGCCCAGCTCATGGCTCTCAGCGGACTTCCCAGGCCCTGGTTTTGACTTTCGGCGGCCTCTTCAGGCCCAGAACTTGACCTCCAGTCAGCCTTTGCAGGCCCAGCCTCCTGCCTCCCAAAGGCCTGCACGGGTCCGGTCTTGGCCTCACGGCAGACCCTCCATGCCCAGCTAGCTCTCGCCTCACTGCGGCCTCCCCATTCCCAAGCTCCTGCTTTTTGGCCGCTTCGGCAGGCCCAGCTCCCGCCTGCCAGTGGCCTCTTTAGGCCCAGCTCATTCCTCACAACGGCCTTTCCAGGTCCCGTTTTTCCTTTCCGGCAGCCTCTTGGCCTCTAATTTTTTTATCTTTTGTGTATAAATCCCAAAATATGGAATTTTGGAATATTTCCACCATTATATAAATATTTTGGTAGGTAATTTATTTGGAGTGAGTTTCTGCACCAAGCCCGAATTTTTTGTTTTATTTTCCTTATTATTTGGTGTTAAACAGGTTTAATGACGGTCATGGCAACTTTTTGGCACAATAAGAAACATCGCCCATGATCAACGTGTTCTGTTCTGGGGAAGGGGGCAAAGGCAGGGTGAATCACTTTCTTAAAAAGTACAACTCAAGTTGAGAGTGCAGAGGGAATGGGGAGAAAACCCTCCCGCTGCCTGTGTCGAAGTGCAGGAGCCCCCACTCCCATACTCACCTGAGTCCAGCCCCTCTGGGGAAAGAAGGGATGCATGAACTCCCCCTGTTCCATAGGCGCCTCCCTGTGGCCCAAGGCCCTCTTCACACTCCATCTTGTAGCCCCAGCAGGAGCTATTTTCCGAAAAGTGAAAAGCTCTGAAGGTCCCACACTTCATGGTATATACGTACAGGGGCTCAGAGGACGGAAACTGCCCAGCTTTCCCCTGGCACAGCTGCAGGAGTAGGGGGGTATATATAAGAGGAGCAGGCCTTGGCCAGGCTCACGCCTGTAATCCCAGCACTTTGGGAGGTGGAGGCAGGTGGATCACGGTGTCAGGAGATCAAAATCAGCCTGGCCAAGATGGTGAAGCCCTGTCTGTACTAAAAATACAAAAATTAGCCGGATGTGGTAGCGTGCACCTGTAATCCCAGCTACCCGGAAGGCTGAGGCAGGAGAGTGGCATGAACCTGGCAGGAAGAGGTTGCCGTGAGCCAAGATTGCACCACTGCACTCCCGCCTGGGCGACAGAGCAAGACTGTGTCTCCAAAAAAAAAAAAAAAAAGAAGAAGCAGGCCTTATTCCGTCCCACCCAAACTGAAAGGATTAAATGGCTTTACCCGGCAGAAGATAACCATCCTGCCCTCCATTGCTACCCCCACATACTGTCCATGTTCTCAGGGGGTACTGTGAGTCCTGGGATCTTCTTTGGGGTCACCCACCTGCCTGTGGTAGTTATGGAGGGACCCAGGTGTTGAGGCAGGGCTGGGGTGTCCCCTTCCAGCCAGGCTGTTGAGGCCCCAACTCTGGGGCAGAGGCAGTGGCAGGGCAGCCAGGGTTGCACCAGAGCCTGAGCAGGGTGAGATGGGGTCAGGCAGGGCTGGGAGTCAGGGCAGGGGCAGCAGCAGTGGACCCGCTATGCACACATCTTCTTCTCCAAGGTTTGTGTGCAGAACATCCTGCCCATGCTGCCCCAGCAGCTTCAGTTGGCACCTGCCCCAGTCCAGCCTCTGGGACCCATGCAGCGGCTCCCAGCGGCCCTGCACCCACCACCAGCATCCATTTCATCTGCAGTTGAAGATCCGTGAGGTGCCCAGAAGATCATGCAGTCATCAATCCCACAGAGCAGCCCGCGAGGCTGAGGCTCCTCCCACTGGACCGCCCCCCAACTGGCACCACTGCTGCCCCTGCCCCTACTGCCAGCCTCACGTGACTCTCGGGCAGAGGCAGTGGTGGGGCAGCCAGGGCAGCGTCAGAGTCTGAGCCAGGTGAGGTGGGGTCAGGACCCCCGCAGGGCTGGGAGTCAGGGCAGGGGCAGAACAAGCCTTGGAGGGGAAGATGTGTGCATAGTGGGCCTGGAGGGCGGCTGTGGCCTAGTGGACAGGAAGAAGCAGTGGGCCTGGAAGAGCTGCATGATCAGGGCCGGCACTGGTCCAGGGCGTGTGCAGTGAAGAGGACAGTGCTTTCTCGGTCTCCGGTTCCTTGAGCCCGTCCTCAGCTTCTTCACCTGTACAGACAAAGGGGAAGCTGTCCCCATCACACATGGCACACTTGGGGGTGTTGGGCTTTGGGCTGCAGCTGGAGCATCTTCTCATTTTGCATTTGGGCATGGTAGGGTCCTCCAGTGTGGGATCCATGTCCGTGGTGTTCCCTCTGCCCTGACCCCAAAAGCCCAGTCAGTTTCTCCTCTTCAGGCTCTGCCCCCTGGGTGGCTCAGCCCAGCTCCTGCCTAGGAAAGCCTTAGTGTTGGGAGGGACCGCAATGACTGAGGGGCCTGGTAGCTCCAGGTTGCCCACACTTTCAGGTCTCTTGCACCAGAAGGTGGCAGGATCCATTGGGAGGAAACAGGTCACCTTGGAAGGCGTACCTGGGCCCCCATCCCCAGGGGTAGGGGCCATAGGGGGCCCGCACTGCTGCCCTGACCAGACTCCTGGGCTTGAAGGCTCCTGGGCCCAGTAAGAAGGAGACGGGTGCCAAGGTTGAGGAGGAAGCATCCGAGTATGTGTAGGAGGAGGACGGAGTGGGACCATAGACTTTGCCAAAAACTGCAGGTGGATCGGGGGACCCTGGGGGCTCAGGATCCAGCAAGGGGTGGCAGGAGTAAAGGAGGAAAAAATGACAGGTGCAAATACCTTCCCACCAAAGCCCTTGTTGCCCTCTGGCTCCTCCCCAGAGCTGTCCCCACTCTCAGCCAGTCACCCACTCCTTGAACTTGAGATCAGTGTCAGTGGTGCTAAAGCCATCATCAGCAATGACATCATCACCCCCTCCTCATGGATGACCATGTGTTCCTTGTCACTCGCTATGTCCTCACTGGCCATGTGCTGGGAATGAGCAGCTCAGGTGGGCAGCTGAGTTTCATGTCCTTACATTTTAGTTATACTCCTTATAAAAAGCAACTATATAGTTGAACTTTTTAAAAAATTGAATTCCACAAATCTCTGTCTTTATGAAGACATTTAGTCAATTTCCAATTATTAGGTTTATCATTTTTTTTCTCTGCTGAATTGGAAATTATAAACTCAATAGTTGTTGTATGGTTGGTTATCCCTGAATTAATTTTAAAAGTCTAGAATTAGTTAACATCTTTCTATCTATACTGAGAACCAGTGAGATGTCAGAACACTTTAAATATAAATATCCTTCATCTGACCTACATGACATTATATCTAGTACTTAAACACAGAAAAGAATATAAATTGGCATTGTTATTGTTTCATAAATATAACATTTGCTAAAATATATAACAGCCTCTTGGCTCATCATTTTTAGAAACTGCCTTAGCAAAATTTGATTTCGATAGATAAAACACTCTTATTTTTTACTCTAAACAAGCCTTGTAACTTACACATTTAAAAAAAACTGCTCAGCACATAATTTAAGTATATTGTTTGAGGCTTTAAATATAATTAATACTTTAGTATGTTCTCTTTCTTTAATGAAGTACTTAATTAGCCTTAACTCATTCATCTCTCAGATAAAGTTATGATTTTTAACACTTAATCTTTCTTGAAACAAGCGTTTATACTAAATGAGTAGATAGTAAACATCAATAGCAGTGAAAATTTATGTGCATATGTGTTTGTGCGTATATCGAAGATGATGTTCCCATGTGAATGCATTTTATTTAATTTTGTAACCAAGTATTTTAACTGTGAAATTCATTTTAAACCTTTTTTTTTCCTTTTTTTCCTCTCAAGTCTTAAGATGTAACCTTGAAACAGATTGTAGAAACATTTTTTCTTAGCCTTGAGATAAAGCCTTGAAATGTACTTCGAAACTCTGCTTCCCTGTTTCCCAGCAGACAGTCCCTTGCACCATACACACTTATCTAACTGCATGCTTGTTAAGAAATTCCAGGGTCTAATTTTATAACAAGCCAGGCAAGGAGGCCCAGCTGCGGAATTCTCCCCAACAAGGAGATTGCCTCAGGACAGATAATCTACAACCCAGCCACAACCGAGATGGTCCAGCCAGCACTCCAGGTGGACAGTGACTCAAGATAGCCTTTGGAACAAGATATTCAGACCTGCACCCTGTGTTTCTCCTGCTGGTTTCCATACCAAGTCTCTCCCTTTTAAACCCCTTCTCCCAAGACTAACATTTGAAATGGTCTTTTGGAGGCAAGAACCTGACCATTTCCCAACTGCTAGCATTTGAATGAAGTTGCTTTCCTTTCACTACACTTTGCTTCTTGTATTCTGGCCCTTGAGCAGTGAGCAGCTGGACTTGCATTCAGTTACAATTCTAAAAGGTTAATTTTGACAGCTTCTTTAATAAACACGTATATACCCAGTCCCTGGGATTTTAAAATAACTGTTATATTTGCCTTTTTTAACCTTTCTAATTGGATATAATTATTTATATAATTATATATACAAATCTTAGATTCAGTGTGAAAGAATACATTACTTCATTTGCAAATCCTTCTTGTATTACTTTTGTAATCTATATGTTATGTGATGGTATATAATTCCTAATTCTGAAGGGCATGGCTTTTTCACTCTGGAATACTCCATCTTTCTTACAGGTATACAGCTCATTATTATTATTATTATTATTATTATTATTATTATTATTATTAGAGATGGAGTCTCACTCTGTTTCCCAGGCTGGAGTGCAGTGGCACGATCTCGGCTCACTGCCAGCTCTCCCTCTCAGGTTCACGCCATTCTCCTGCCTCAGCCTCCCGAGTAGCTGGGACTACAGGCGCCCACCACCACGCCTGGGTAATTGTTTATATTTTTCGTAGAGATGGGGTTTCACCATGTTAGCCAGGATGGTCTCGATCTCCTGACCTCGTGATTCGCCTGCCTCGGCCTCCCAAAGTGCTGGGATTACAGGTGAGAGCCAGCTCATTATTTATTTCCAAACATACTGGCTTCTGAACGGTACTTTATAATAAATGTTTGTGAAGTGAAGGATAAATAAATACATAAATTAATATTTCAAAGTCATTAAGGTCTCCAAAATTAAGAATACAGTAACTACATGTGGTTTCTATTTGAGTGCTTATTTCTGTGGTTAATAACAATTACTTTTTTATGAAAAATTGACCATATATGGATTCATTGATTATATATATATAAATTGATATAATGCCCTAAGATCCAAGGATCAGTGATTCAGTATATTGCAAACTGCACTACATAAACATTTAAAGAATTTAAGATTATTCTATTTAACTTGATTTAATAACTGAGTTTTTAGTATTAAATGCCTTACCTGATTCTTAGCATTTGCATGCCATTCTTTCTAAAAGTTAAATTTGCTTGCCTCCCATATGCAAGTGTAGGATAGTTCTAGCCTCCAGAAAAAAAAATCTAACATTTTAGCAGAAGAAATTTAAGGAGCACCTCACCAATATTAGGCAATACCCTGACTACTAATGACTCCAACTTGTGCTCATCCTGGTTACCCATTTTGCTGCTGACATTTTGTTCCTACCTTGTATTCTCTTTTAATAACTATAACCTTATCTAAGATTTGGGTTTTGAATTATTCATTGCTTTTGATAAACTCAACTCCTCTACTAAGTCTGTAGAAGACTGTCCCTGTCCCTGAATTAGGCCTATGACTGTGACACTCTCCTTAAGATGTTTAACAGAATCCATTCCTCCTGAAACTCAGTGGGGTTTGGAGTCAGACACACCTGAGACAGAATTCTAATTTAGTTTCTTTCAAAGTAATTTCTAATTTACTTTCTTTCATTAATGCAGATCCATTTATTAAATTACTTGAACTCCAGTTTTCTATAAAAGAAAGCAGTGTAAAATATTGTTTCTACAATTGCTATTAATTATAACTATAGTAGTACTGCTTATAACATGCTAGGACCTATTTTAAGCATTTTACATATTGATAATTGCATTCTCATGACAACATTTTGAAGCAGATATTCTTAGGAATTTTTCAATCACCAAATGAGATAACCTGTGTAACTTTGCTGGAATATAGTGAACATTCAACAGTTTAATAAATGTTATTCCCTCTTACTTAAACAAATGAACTATATTTGGCAAGCATGTAAGTCTGTACATTATCAGACTTTGAACAATCATAAATAAATAAAACATGCACTTAAAAAGCCAAGTATTTTCCCTCCTATTTTTTTCCATTTTAATCTCTAAATTTCCACCAGCATTTTTCTGACACACATGCTAATATTTCCTCATTAACAACAAAACACAAAAACTACATAAAATAACTTTTCTTATGTTTGTTATCTTCTGTAACTCCCATCCTCACTGAATTCCCTTCTCTTTGACAGTAAAACTTCTAAAATAATTTGTATTTTATTCCAGCTGCTATCCTCTTCCATCAATTAGCTCAAGCCTTGAGTCATGACATTTCCCAGAGAGTCTACAAGAATTTCTCTCTGAAGTCATGGAAGAAACTTTAAAAGCAGTGGGTTTTTCGTTTCATTTTTCTTAATGCAAGTGTAGGATAGTTGAAGTCTCCAAATAGCGACCCTGCTTTCCTTCACTGCATGGGCTTCTATGACGCTACTCACTTTCCACCTTGTCTTGCTTCTCTGGCAGCACCTTTCCTTGGTCTTATTACGGCTTTCTCAGTGAAGCTATTCTCAAGGATTATCTTCACATTTTCTCTCTTTTCCTCCTACACTCTATCTTTCTCAGAGTTGTAACCATAATCTCTGTAATTTCTAAAACACTGTCTTCATTTGCATCTCTCATGAGACTTTTTTCTGTTTTTAAATAAATGTTTCCCCACTCCTTTGGTTGACTGTATTTATTTATTTACCTATTTATTTATTTTGAGATAGATTCTTGTTCTGTCACCAGGCTAGAGTGCAGTGGCATGATCTCGGTTCACTGCAGCCTCTGCCTCCTGGGTTCAAGCAATCCTCCTGCCTCAGCCTCCTGAGTAGCTGGGATTACAGGCACCTGACACCACACCCTGCAAATTTTTGTAGTTTTAGTAGAGACGGAGTTTCACCATGTTGGCCAGGATGGACTTGATCTCCTGACCTCGTGATCTGGCCACCTCGGTCTCCCAGCATGCTGGGATTACAGGCATGAGCCACCTCGCCCGGCCTGGTTGACCCCTAAGAACCACTGCTTTCTGATTCTGACTAGATTATTCATCAGTCTCCAAAATCTCTGAACCTTTGGTTGCTTGTAATTTCTTTCTCCCATCTCTGGCCATGCAAGTAAGCCCACCTTTGGGGCACATAATTTGTGGTTCACTCGGTATACATTCCCATCATCTTACCAGTCTCATCAGATTCACTGTCATGAACCTTAAAAGGTAAAACTTCTTTCCAGAGTCTCTTATAGGAAGGGATGATCATATGACACATTTCTGAAAAATGACAGAAAACTGGAAATGTGCCAGGCATAGGAGGGCAAATTTGCTCTACTAATACAGGTGTCAAACTTCCCATTTCCTTTTTCTCCCCTGCTGTCTAAATAATGTTTTAATGGCTGAAGCTTCAACATCCATCTGACAGTATGAAGAATAGAGAAAGGAAATTTAGCCCCAGCATCCTCAAGCTGGTGAACCAAAGCCAGGCACTATCTGGCTGTGAGCACTTTTTATAAGAGGAAAAATTTCAGCGAATCCGCTTATGTTTAGCTGAAATGTGTCACATGCAGATCAATGCGATCTCTAACGAGCATAGTACCCTTTAGTATCCAGCTTAAATTCTGATCATTTCCCTCCAGCCCAAAGTCATTGCTCCCTCTTAAGTTTCCTTCTTTTCGTGTAGGAAAAGATACACTGGCTTTGTCAACAGGGACCAGAATTAGGATTCTGCCACTTAGGTGCTAACCAGATTATGCAATTTATTCTCTGTTCTTCTGTACATGCTTTTAGAATGGAAAAGAAACATCTGGAAGGTTTAATGTTAAGGGATGAAGGAGAAAATGGAAAACTGCATGACATTTAAAGGAATCTTCCTAAGAAAGCCATGGAGTGAGCCATATAGACATGCTTTTCTTAGGTAACTCTGCCAGATACAAGCTGCTTAAGGGTAGGCAGCATTTCACATGTAAAGTGGGAGTAACAGTAAAATTTTCTAATAATTTATATTAAGTTACTATTATTAATTGACAGTTGATTTTATGTCTAGCACTGTCCAAGTTAAAGATATAGGGCCGGGCGTAGTGGTTCACGCCTGTAATCGGCACTTTGAGAGGCTGAGGCGGGCGGATCTCTTGAGGTCTGGAGTTCGAGACCAGACTGGCCAACAAGGTGAAATCCCATCTCTGCTAAAAATACAAAATTAGCCAGGCATGGTGGTGGGCACCTGTAATCCCAGCTACTCAGAAGGCTGAGGAAGGAGAATCACTTGAACCTGGGAGGTGAAGGTTACAGTGACCCATGATCATGCCGATGCACTCCAGCCTGGGTAACAAGAGTGAAAATCCATCTAAAAAATTAATTTAAAAAATTTTAAAAAAAGATATAGCTTAATTCTGACAGCAATTTCATGCATTAGGAACTACTATCTTATTGTGAAGAAAAAATAAATGAGGACTCAAGATATATAATTTGTCCAAGGGCACAAAGTCAGAGAGCACAGTCATAAAATTATGATCCCCGCCACTCATTTCATATGATAAAACTTATTAGGTAAATGCAAAGTATTGGGAAAGCATCATGTTTCTTGTGGCATTTTCTGCCTCCTAACTCTGAATCGCCATCCTTGTCAATCAGGCACCATGTACCTTATCTTCTTTGTTTAACAATTTATCTCTTTGAAGGCCAATGACTTCAAATTACCCTATTTTTGCATCCCCCAGGGCCTTGCACGAAAACATTCAGTAAATTTTCCTGACTAAATAAAATGCTACATTAAAAATCCAGAAAATTGTGGTATGCTAAAAATTACAAATTTTGAAATGTTGACCATGATTTATTTCTCATATTTTTTCATTAGCATATATATGTGTGTGTATATATATATATATATATATATATAATTCATTAATAGATTTAAAATTTTCTTAGAAATTTAAAATTTCTTAAAAATTTCTTAGAAATTTAAAATTTTCTTAGAGACTCTGGTCACCAGTATATCCGTATTTAAAAGATATTTGTTCATGTCAAATCAATTGAACTATTTTCTATATTTTCTCAATGTTTCCTCTTGCTATAAAATATTTTTCTGGTGGTGCTATACTATATAACTGTATCATTTGACCCTTCAGAGTACAATAGCAACATTCTAATAAAAAATAAATGTAATAGAATTAAATGAATTTATTATACAGATAAGTCACAGTGATGTGGGGATGACATAAATTGATTTTTTAAGAATATTTTTGGTTAATATTTAAAATTCTTATGTGTTTTGTTAAAGCTACTAAGTTTAATATATGCAACACAATATGGAGTAAAATGATTTTAGCCTTAAAGAGTGTATTTTTGGCTGGGTGCGATGGCTCATGCCTGTAATCCCAGCACTTTGGGAGGCCAAGTTGGGTGAATCACCTGAGATCGGGAGTTCAAGACCAGCCTGACCAACATGGAGAAACCCCATCTCTACTAAAAATACAAAATAAGCCAGGTGTGGTGGTGCATGCCTGTAATCCCAGCTACTTGGGAGGCTGAGGCAGGAGAATCACTTGAACCCGGGAGGTGGAGGTTGTGGTGAGCTGAGATTGCACCATTGAACTCCAGCCTGGGTAACAAGAGCGAAACTCAACCTTAAAAAAAAAAAAAAAAGAAAGAAAGCTTTTTTATGTATGACTATATGCTTTTGTTTAAAGATTATGTAAAATCTTTTGTATGATGGCAACATCTTCAAATTTGAAGAGTGGCTTTCTTGGAATTTAGCCTCAATCTATAAATATTTGGTATATATAAAATAATTTAAGTAAACATGTGTTTACTCAAACAGACCTAACCTTATTTCTGCACTTAGAATTTGATAATCTGCTTAATTTTAATGTACCTGTAATATTTCTTAATTTTGGTCACACTTTTGAACTTTGAATTCTGGTCCCTTGGCTCTCCAGTTTCTCTCTGTTTAGAGTCCTACAGAAATTCAGAATTTAAAAACATCCTTCGTAATTGAGAACTAGTTGAAACCTATCAGCTTACACTGTGGACATTTTTCAAATCTCAATTATATAAACAAAAAAGAGGGAGTTCTTCTACTACATCTTAGAGAAGCCTTATATAAAATCTCTTTTTTCCTCTTTATAATATATTCTGCTACAGTACATTTTGTTTTTAAATTTCTTATCAACCAAGATAAATATTTTTGTATCTGAATGGTTCAGTAAGTACTTCACCTGATTATCGTTCTGCTCAAAAAGGACTCAGAGATTTATAGTATAAGATAATTCAGCTCCAATAGGTGCCTAAATTTTTTCCTGAGGCACAGGAAGGGAATTCAGTTCAATGCTTAAATGCCTTCATAAAGGATTAGATGATATTAAACAAACAAACAAAAAACAAGAAAGCAAACAGAAGATACATTTGCCATGTAGACAGCGTATACATGAAATATATGTGATAGGATATTAAAAGATATGTCCCCTGTCATTTCAATTTGAACTGAGGCACAGAAATGGGAACAATTGGTGATAAATATCTTGATAATTTATTCGGGACTTGCTGAGGGATTGACCCAAAGTTGGTTCTTCAGATTTTATCCCATCATCTACCTAAAGCTTATCTACAAATACAGAAACATGTATAGAGAGTATTTATTGGAAATAATTGTCAGAATGTTAAATACTTCTCCCTTACACCTCAAACTTCTTCAAATCAATTCGATCAACCACCTAGAGATCTGTATGTAGCGAATTTGGTATGTGACTCTGACATCGACACTTTTAAAAGTAAAGCTGAGGAGAAAGATGAAAATGGCAGAGAATTAGAGACAGGAAGCAAGAAGCACTAATAAGAAGGGTAAGGAACAAGTGTGTTAGCTCTTTTCAGGGTCCAGGAGGACCCTGGTAAACAAAGAGACATGAATTATCTTGAAGGTTACACTGATGAGATGAGTGTATAGACTCCATCAGGAGTCTTTTTGTGGTGTAACACCAGAAGCAGGAAGTGAGAAGAGAATACAGAAGGTACATTGACCTTTTCACAAAATATTGCAGTGAGAGCTTCCCACGTGGGGGAGTTTCAGAACAACCCACAGAATAGTCCATTGGGAGACAGACATATTTGGTCATCTATCCCAGCTAAGACACCAATGCCAGATGTCAGATACACTAGTCACTTTTGACTTGGCTTTTATTTTTAGGGAAACTCCTCTCTGAATTTGAGTACAGGAGAAATATTAAAGGACAATTATTATTAAAGAGTTGGAAAGAAAAGACAAAAGAAAGTGACCATGTGCCCCTTCTTTATGTAGTTTTCTGAAACTGAATCATGATAAAGTTAGGGTAGGGAGAGAAGCATTGAACTGAATGAAAAACTCACATTTTCCTTTAAATAACAATGAATATTTTAATGCCCCCAAATTAGACCTCAATATCTAAAATAAGCACACTTGCCACAAGGTCTGCCACAAATATTGTCCAAGCAGAAAAGGGAGATCTACTATTTTATGTTTCAAAGACAGTGGCATGAGGAAAAACTAAGTTTCATGATTTTACTTGTAGCAACTCCACTCATTCAATAAACACATATATGAAAACATGGCACAAAATAAAATTAAAATACCCTAAATAATAGTTGTTTCTTTGTCTTATCAATTAAATGTCTGCTGGAGCCATCTGGATGGTCCAGATTTGCTAGTAATCTTGAGTTAGTTTATTTACACTCTGAGGGATAAGGCTATGTTCAGTCAGATGGCGTGAAATTTCTACAGCTGGTGCAATTTTCTATGCACAGTCATGCCTGTAAAGATGTTTCATCTGAGAACATCTCAGGCAATGGCTGTCAGCCACTGTGTAGATTCCCTACCCAAAAAACCCTGTGACTAGTACACAAGGAGATCCCTTACACTTCACTTTCAGCTGTGCCCAACAGATTCCATTCCTATTTTCTTCTGTTTTCTCTCATGAGTAATCTCTATTAAATATTCTCCAAGGAAACTATTCTAAGCCAATTAAAGATGGTCAAAGAATTAAATTGCATATTCCTGGATAGCATGAATAGTCTTCTAATATTTTTGATGCAACATTGTTATGGTCTCATGTGAAATTTATCAATAACTTAATCACAACAGTTGTCTGTAATAGCCCTAAGAATATTTGTGTCCAGTAATCACAGTGCATAACAACCACTTGGCATAGTATTACATTCATGAAGTTGAATAAATGTCCTAAGAAAAATACAAATTGGGTTGAGGAAGCACTTATAAATAATATCCAGTTCATTTTTGTTTTGACCCATGATATAGTTTGGCTGTGCTCCCACCCAAATATCATCTTGAATTGTAGTTCCCATAATCCCCATGTATGGTGGGAGGGACAAAATAGGAGGTAATTCAGTCATGGGGGTGGTTTCTCCCATGCTATTCTTGTGATAGTAAGTACTCAGGAGATCTGATGGTTTTATAAGGGGCGTCCCCCTTCACTTGGCTCTCAATTTTCACCTTCCTGGCACAATGTGAAGAAGAACATGTTCATCCCCAGGTCTGCCATGATTTTAAGTTTCCTAAGGCTTTCCCAGACATGCAGAACTGTAAGTCAATTAAACCTCTTTCCTTTATAAATTACCCAGTCTTGGGGATGTCTTTATTAGTAGTGTGAGAACAGACTAATACAATGCACATAAATCAATTGTTTTTTACTTCAGTGAGATTCATATTCAACATTTTCCAAAGAAAACAAAAAGGAATTTTCTCAAGGGCTTAGAAAATTTACTATTTTTAAATCACTGAAATATATCACACCTATCATCTACTTCTATGTTTTCAACTATTTGACATATTTCAGAAAAAGAAAATGGTGGTAATAAAATTCTGGTGCTATAAGCAAAATTCAACAGTGGCAAGGAAATTAGTCTCTAAGAATAAATTCAGGACACCCTTTTTCATGGTGTCCTTTGACTCAAAGTCTGTACCCTTGTGGAAACCTGTTGTTTCATCTATTTCTAGGCTACATATCCCTCTTATAGATTATGTGCAGGAATATGTAAGAAGTGTGGCACTGTTTTAAGGACCACCTGGAAACAGGGGTCAAGTCTTTACCAAAAACGTGGGATGTCAACATCTTGGTTAAAAAAAATTTCTTCTATCCACAAACTGGGGAAAAAACTTGAAAAATGAAAACTATGAGACCTTGTCATTTGAGCATTTTTACTTCTATGCTAGACAATGATTTAGCTAAAGCAAAAGTGCATAAACATCTGAAATGTATTGTTTCATCTTACAGACAGAGCTTTGAATGTACTTAAAAGGAAACAGAATCACAGGGCTGTTTGTTTCTGAAGATGTGTCTAAATTGGTTTTAATTACAATATAAGAAAATAGCTAAAATTTATCAAATGCTCACTGTGGTGGTTAATACTGAGTGTCAACATGATTAGATTGAAGGATACAAAGTATTAATCCTGGGTGTGGCTGTGTGGGTGTTGACCAAAAGAGATTAACATTTGAGTCAGTGGCCTGGGGAAGGCAGGTCCACCCTTAATCTGATGGGCACAATCTAATCAGCTTCCAGTGAATATAAAGCAATCAGAAAGACATGAAAAGATGAGATGGGTCTAGCCTCCCAGCCTACATCATCCTCCTGTGCTGGATGCTTCCTAATACTATGTGCCACGGATACTTCTCAACATTTATAAAGCAGGTTTAAGTGGTCATGTAATTGCCTGACTTTAGGTTTTCCTCTGCCTTCCTTTCTGAAATATTTACTTGATATATGGTATAATTTCCAAGACAATACTGCCACAGTTCTTAATTATATTAGGAGAAAGATATCCATAAAAATACCTAGATCTTAAGGCATATTCTAGTAAACATCTATTAAGCTATAGTAAATGTAAAGCAGAGAAGAAAAAGTCCTGTGTAAATGCAATAAGGGAGCTACATACAGACACTTGTATCTGGGTCTGAAAAGCTGAATAAGATGTGGATTGAGACCCATGTGTACAAAATGTTTTTAGACAGAAAGATCTGATGTAAAACTGACAAGAGACAAGAAAATGCCATGCAAATATAAGCAAAGATGAATTTCCATGTGAGATATAATTGTACACAAGGAAATCACTGTGTGTTTCTGAGAAATATTGAGAGTTAAGGTGAGAAAAGTACTCTAGAGTCAGGGCTTGGTGGGCCTTAATGTCACAGTGTGCAAGTAGGACTTTAGGTTGCTTTATTTAGGGCTACTGGAGGTAACTGAGATGTTCTTAGGAAAGGTGAGTATAGTAGTGACATACCGAATACATTGTGCTAAAGATTGTCTCATAATGGATTTTATTATACCACACATGGGACAAAAGCTACCTGGCTCTGGAAATGTTAAGAAAGGATCAAATGCTCTGTTAATTAGTGCTTACACATTTGTTAATTTTTTTAATATGCCTTGCATGATTAGGAATAAAATTATTACTTCTGTTCTAAAATCTAGATTCTCTTCACCATTTTTAAATAAATAAAACCAATAGTATAAAATCCCATATATACTTGGAAAATATATCATCTTAAATTCATTCTTCTCTTCCATCTCTATGCCATATACAGTTAGTATTTTCATCAAGCATGTATTTATATTCTCATAAACCAGAAAAGCTGTGTAGTACACTTGAATGTATTAAAATATTTTCAAGGTGACATATTTTAAGACATGTGAATAACTTTCTTGAACAATTTTAGTAACAATCTGTGTAGTTGTAGTATCCTATTAAATGACCAGTCTGTTAAAGTCTTTCTTTAAATGACACCTTGTATATGACATTTTTGTCCTATGATTTCTTAAAGATTATAGAATCTGAATGAATAATGAAAGACTATTTTTATAGATCTTTAAGACTGAAAAACTATTTTTAAGTCTACTGACTTGCACATGTATAGGAGGCAAGAAAATGTAGACAGGATTTCCCATTACCAAAGCATATAATGTGGGAAGATTTCCTATTTGTCAGATGTAAGATTCCTGTTGCTTCACTTATATCTAGAGTCCATCCAATAGCATTTACAAATGTTTAATAGCAGGAAGTACATAATTAAGGAGAATTGGCACAATGGAAATATAATTTTTTCTGGGAAGACAATATATCATGCTGAGTAAAAGTGAACGTTAATTTATCAATTAGATTGCAATCTGACAAACCAGTTGAGAGATGATTATTTGCTCTTAGGAGAAAGCCCAGAAGGTATTTGAACTTATCAGAAGGACCCAGAAGTAGGATGGATTCTTTGTGTAGGAAAACTGAAGATTGGAAAAAAAAAAAAATCAGCTATCTCAACTTTTGACTGAAGACATCTCTTAAAAAAAAAAAAAATGAACAAAAAAACAAAACAGTCTACAGCCTTGCCAAAGTAGCGAAACCCCATCTCTACTAAAAATACAAAAATTAGCCAGGCATGGTGGTGGGCACCTGTCATACCAGCTACTTGGGAGGCTGAGGAAGGAGAATTGCTTGAACCCGGGGAGTGGAGGTTGCAGTAAGCCAAGACCACACTACTGCACTGTAGCCTGGGTGAGAAAAGTGAAACTCCATCTCAAAAACAAAACAAAACAAGTCTAAAATATCTAAAACCTTAAACCTTAAACAAAGATAAACTTTACAATGAACAATATGTTCCTTTTGAAAAAAAAAATGCTGCTATGGGAGATATAATGTCACAAACACTATTATTTTTTCTATAAAATTGGATAGTTTTATAAATTATTAAAAATTCTTAATTTTATAAAAATATATCTACAAAAAATTAAAATTACAAGTATAAGGTTATTATACATTACCAAAGTGTAACTGAAGCTTCTCAATGTTCCTGAAAGTAAGCTTGAACTTACCTTTTTTTCACTTTAAGTCTATTCTATACAAGTGTTAAGTATAATCATCTATTACATAATCATCTCTTACAATAGTTAAATTAAATGTCAAATGCACTGATAACCAAACAGCTGAAAACTTTTCTTATGTTTTGAACGTCTATTGGCCTTGTACACAACTGCCTTTTGACAATTTTGGAGTTATCCACAGTGAAGGTTTAATAAAGAGTGTTGTGTACTATGAAAAAGATGATTTTGTGTAGAAGAAGAAATATTCCCACATTATAGAATGCATTAGGTAGCCATGTAACCAAAAACCAACTATACCCCCCAAAATGATTGAAATTTTACAAAAAAGAATGCATCAGGGACAGAAGCATTTTGGTCTTGTCTAGTCATTTTTTATAGTTATTTCTCTTAATACTGTATCACGTTCAAACATTATTTCTTCAGAAGTTATAATCATTGTAAGTTTTTACTATGGCTCTATCATGTATATATCCCCATCACACATATGTTTTCTGCTCCTCTAGGTAACTTTAATCCTTGTATAAACTTTGGGCATATAGAACATGTCTAATTGGGATTTTGGCTCCACAATTTCCTAGAATGGTTCCTCTATGGTTACTAAAATAAAGCTCCAGTGCTGACTTCTGTGAAGTCTTTCATATTAAAGTTGAAGCGATAATACAAAGTGGGGAGTAATACTGAATCTCTCATCTTCCTAGTAGATTAGATTGAAATTAGAATAGAAATCCAAAAACATTGGATTTTTAGCTCTATAGATTTTGTTTTAACATAGTTTGCTCTGCGTAACATAAACCTTTTCTTGAATGCACGCTCACTTCTCTTGGACGGCTTTATTATGTTTTATCTTTCTTCCAGACTTTGTCAATATATTTAGTTTTTGACAAAGCAAAACATCTCAAAGGGTCCTTTGCTAGAATCTGGAAAGCTGCCAGAATATGTAAGGGATGAAGTAACAAAAAAGTATATTATCATTCTCACAAAGTGGCTTTAAAAACACTAGTGTCATATATAAACTGACCTGGAATCCTAGTGTTCAAATAGAATATATGTTTTCAGCTTTTCATATTAGGGTTGTGAACTTCATATTTGTTTTTCTCATAATGGTACTTATAAATTATGTTCATATGATATTGAAATGCCTATATTAAAAATAAATTATGCTATATGGATTATTTTATTTTTAGGTTTCTTACCTCTTGAATAAAGTAATGTATGTTGAACTAGCAATCTTATAATTTAACTGCACTGTAACTCAGTTAACTGCATTACCCCACCACCACAACCAAATTAAGATAAACTAAATTATACTGCTTTAGGCTTACATGATTTAGAAATCTGGGGCAACAGATGCTCTCAGGGTGTCTTTGCAAATGTCCATCCCTTTACTCTTCACTTGACTGCATATTATTAGGCCTCCACTAATACCAATACATTTTTAGAAGTTCTATTTATCCCCTTTATTTTATTTGGAGGCCAATGAAGATAGATTAGCTTAAAAATCACAAATTGAGCCATCTCTGAGACTTTCAGAACTAACATAGGCATGTGGCTTTCTCCATTCATCTAATTATGTGAGAGTGAACTCAAATAATCATTATATGCACTTATATGTGTTATATTTGAACCAGAATGAAATAACTTGAATAGATCCTTAACTTTTTACAATATATGTATTTAGCATGTACAAATGATTTTTTTAAATTAGAAGACTGTTTAAGTTCTTACTGTTAGAATCACCTGTGTTCTAATATATGAAAATTCATAATTTTAAGTTACTAAAAATGTTCATGATTAGTAGTAATCCTATGCTGGAGCACAACTAGAGCATTTTACTGTTGTTGTTGGTGGTGTTGATACTGTTTATAGCCCCAGATGTAATTTGCCTAGTTTAAACTTGTATATTTAACTGCCTTTCAAATGTGTGCTATAATTAGTCTACTTCTATGCAAATAGGGTTTCCTCCTCTGTGGATCCCAAACAAGTTACAGAAAGGAGTGTAGAGGAAATCTGGAGTTATACTCACCTATAAAAATGAACCCGTAAAATTACATGTCAGGGGCTAGGGTGTGGCACTTCATCAATGCCTTCAGCGCTTCCCAGGAGTTCTGAGTAATGACAAACGTGCTGCTTCGAGCGTCTGGGAGTGTGTGATCTGACTTCTTCAGTCATTGCTTGCAGACAAATCAATCTGCTAGTCAGATTCTTAATAGTTGAGTTTAACTGATTATATTTATTGTGAATTGCAAATACTTTTATAAACTGATTTTAGGTTTTCTTTTTACACTTTTCCTCCCCCTCTTTGTTTATTCTCTCCTCCTGTTTGTTGGTTCCTACATCACTATGCAGTGTTTAGGCTCACCTCTTGACAAAGACTTAGCAAAGTTTACCCTGCTACTAAATTGAAGACCCAGATTACAATTTTATCTTGAGTTTTAGTTTCATCTTTTTATCACAAAAATTAGTTAATACTTTGTCAAAGCGTAATTATATTTACCAATACCTTTTTATTAATTATTATTATTATTTTTTTTTTTTTGAGATGGAGTCTCACTCTGTCACCCAGGCTGGAGTGCAGTGGTGAGATCTCGGCTCACCGCAGCCTCCGCCTCCTAGGTTCCAGCGATTCTCCTGCCTCTTCCTCCCGAGTAGCTGGGACTACAGGCGCCCGCCACCACACCCGGCTAATTTTTGTATTTTTAGTAGAGACGGGATTTCACTGTGTTGGCCAGGTTGGTCTCGATTTCCTGACCTCGTGATCCGCCCGCCTCGGCCTCCCAAAGTGCTGGGATGACAGGTGTGAGCCGCCACCGTGCCCGACCTTTTTTCATCAATTTTTATAGATACCTCTGTTTCTTGGTTACCATGCCATTCATGGCTTCAATATCCTCTTCGTTAAGTCAAAATATTGAACAGGTCTTTCAGAAAAGGTCTTTATTGGTTTAGTCCCCTAAAGCTACTCTGAAAATATCTTTATTTTTGGTATAATTCTGAAATATGTTAGTAGAGAAGACATTTTATGTGAGTATTTTCCTTCAGTTCTATGTATATACTATATACTCTGAGATCATTTTACTGCTGAGAAATCCATTGCAATCTATTTTCATCTGTTTATGGGTAATCTTTCTTTCCTCAGAGCCTTGAAAAGCTCTTAATTTTTGATTATCTGCATTTCACACCACTGTGCCCAAGTGGACACTAAATTTCATTTAACATTCAATGTGAGGACTTAGTTATTTCCTCAAATGTTAGAAAACAAAACCAAACAAAACTCTCAGCTACTATTCCTTCAAATATTCTTTCTCTACTATTGGTTTTATTTTTGTATTCAGATAATTTTATTATTTTACTTACTATGGAATATTTCAATATATACTTTTTCTAATTGAATTTCTTCTATCTACCTATTCTTGTTTTCTGTCATTTGCTTATATTCTATAAATTCCTTTCATAAAAGATGTTTATTCTTCATTTATCACTTTGGGACTATAAACATTTTTAAATACTTTTCAGGTTGTTAAGATATTTTATTTAATTTTCTGATTATGGATGCATTTGGCTTTCATCATATTAGCTGTCTTCTTGTTATGAAATGATACTTTATAGAAACATTTTAAATAATCCCCTCCTTTGTCACTCTTTTTCTAATTTATGACAACTTGTCTCCATGGTCCCTTAGTGTAGTAGTTACACAATGAATTCTACCTAGCTACCCAAGTTCAGAATGCAAAACCAGGTCTCATATTAGCAGTTTGGTGTCCCTGCATTAGCTAACACTGGGAAATATTGGGTAATATTAGGGAAATATTGAAAAATCCAAATACCCATCCATTTACCATAGCACTTAACTACAAGCTTGGGCCAGTATTTTCCCATCTTCTATTAGCTGCATCCCCAATTAATAGCTTTCTTATTTATGTCTCCAGTCACATGTGAAAGATCGCTATACCAATCCCTCGGTTCAAATCATAAACCTTACTTCATTCCTCCAACTAACAAAGAACAATTTAGAACTTTATGTGAGCCAAATTCCCAGTCACATAATGTTGACTGCTTCAAAACCCCAGGACCCAGTAGGCCGAGGGCTTTGGCAAGGCTCATCTTACTTTTTCTGTTTGTCTTCTGTGACATATCTTGCTTATCACTTTTTATAACTTATCTATCAATGCCATAGTTTTGGAATTTGGATAGGGGAAGTTGCTCAAGGTATGACCAAAAGTAGTATGATCTTTAAAAACAGACCCAGAATTAACTCTTTTTCATATTTAAGAAATGTTGATTCATAAGGTATTCATATTTTTCCAATTTATATAACATTGTAAGCATCTAATAGCATATTTTAGTTTCTTATATGCTTCATTATGTTGCAATAGAACATAATCCTTGATTATGTTGTATGGAAATTTCAACTGATTACACTTCTTTGCAACCTTTTCAGTATAGGTCACACACATTTATTTTTGCAATTGCTAATTGCAAGATCACTATCTGTGGTTCCCCAAAATCCCAGGAAATAACTTAGATTCTTTATTTACATATACAAACATACACATACATATGCAAACACCCTTTAGTGTTGACATCTTTTAAAATACATAATTTTCTCATCTGAAATGTTGTCATGCTTTTAACTTATTCAGATTATCTTATATTTATTTATTTTTTACATGGAGAACATCAAAATCACATAGATGGATGAATGGATGTATAGAGAAATTTGTTTCTTGAGTTACTTCAAAGTGATTAGTGTAAATTATTTAGCTTTAAGCTTTTTAAATATTATGTCATTTAAGAAAAGAATATACACAAAATATGTAATTTTATATATATTTTGTATCAGCACTAATAATATGTATTATTAACTTCCTTAATTTTTTGATTTTGAGTTTCTAAGTCACTAATGATAT
Organism: Pongo abelii; assembly: GCF_028885655.2. Lineage (NCBI taxonomy): Eukaryota > Metazoa > Chordata > Mammalia > Primates > Hominidae > Pongo > Pongo abelii. The sequence goes on along the minus strand of NC_071988.2, from coordinate 88,771,557 downwards.
TAGCTGCCAAAATGATGATTTAATCTCCTTTCTAATTGCTTCAAATTTTAGTGCAGTTTTCTTGCTCTATTTTATTTGCTCCTTTCAGAAAGAAATACAATAAAAGTTGTGAGAGCAAAGGTTGTTTCTGTCAGGCCTCTGAGCCCAAGCGAAGCCATCGCATCCCCTGTGACATGCACATATACGCCCAGATGGCCTGAGGTAACTGAAGAATCACAAAAGAAGTGAATATGCCCTGCCCCACTTTAACTGATGACATTCCACCACAAAAGAAGTGTAAATGGCCGGTCCTTGCCTTAAGTGATGACATTACCTTGTGAAAGTCCGTTTCCTGGCTCATCCTGGCTCAAAAAGCACCCCCACTGAGCACCTTGCGGCCCCCACTCCTGCCCGCCAGAGAACAAACCCCCTTTGACTGTAATTTTCCTTTACCTACCCAAATCTTATAAAACAGCCCCACCTTTATCTCCCTTCACTGACTCTCTTTCCGGACTCAGCCCGCCTGCACCCAGGTGGAATAAACAGCCATGTTGCTCACACAAAGCCTGTTTGGTGGTCTCTTCACATGGATGCGCATGAAAGTTTCCCTTTATCTTACTTGAAGAGAATGTCTGTACTGTCAATTTACCGTGAAATATGACAGAGTATTTTTTGTTAGTTGATTTTTTCCTCCTGGTTAATTATTTCTGTTCAATATTTGCAGCTTTAAATTAAAAATGAATCATAAAAGATTTTAAATGATAAAAGCTCTAATACATGACTGTTATCAAAATCACAAATTTATGCTTATGATGAGATATAACTCCTGTGTCTTTATGTGCCAGATAGTATTCTAAAGTCTTGAAATATTTTGACATATTAAATCTCATAAAACTTCCTTGAAGTGAGTACAGGTATTACCCATGCATAAGGAAAGACAACTGAGGCACAGGCAAGTAAATTCTCCAAGGTGATACAGTCTCCAAGTAATCAGCTGGGACATGTCCTCGTGATTAATTAGGGGTCATGCTTTCTAAAAATTTATATATATAAATGAAATTTTGTGAAGTATGAGTTAAATTTATTATAAATGTCTTAATTTAGAATGATTATTTTAATTTGAGTTGCTTTAATTTTTTCATAAAGGTACAATTAGGAAACTGGTGACTTATTCATTTGATTATAGAAGTATTATATCCAAGTTCAAATATAGAAAATGTTCAAATTCATTAAGTTACATTTTTTTCAGAAAGAAGACATTTTCAAGACATGAAATAATGCTGATTTCCTCTCTCTTTAAAGTACAATCATTGTTTAAATTGCCCAAGGGCTCACTAGCCAGATTTACCTTTGGAATTTCAGATATTTAAGTTTCTGTACAATTTCACCATGATCTGGTCCACTGTCAATTCATAATAAGTGCTTTTTGGCACTGGACAAGTAAATCCCTTTAGGGAAATAAAGAGAAAGCAAAAGTTAGAAATTAAGAGAAACAGTCTGATTATTCTTGAAATATTTCCAAGTAATTCATGCCAGAACTGCCTTACCAGCATACTTGTCTCTCAAACCATATGAAGCCATCCCCTTCAGCTTGCTGACATTTCCAATACTTTAATTGGGACATCAACTCCTTATTATATTTTGCTTCAGGGATCCAATAGTACCTATGGAACGTTTTAAATTGAATAGCCCTCAGGTCAGTTCCTCCACTGTGCCCAAGTGATAATTGATGAATATGCTTGTCTTAATTCTTTACTTTAAATTGCTCCTTTTCTTTTTTGCTCCTCATGTTTAATTTTAAATTATTTCCTGCCTCATTCCATTAGATAGTTGATATCAGATTGCTAGTTCTTAGGCATTATACTACTTAACTTTAGTTAAGTGCTATGTTAAAAAAAAAAAAGAAAGAAAGACAATAAGGTTCTTAATTCTACAAAGATGTAAAGAGGAATACCTCCTACATATAAATGTCTTAACAATCATCAATTGACCTTGCTAACTTAGATGATTGTCAAATAAGCCATGAAAAATGCAATGATATCTTGTTAATGATTCTGAAAATATCTAAAAAGTGACTAAACGCTAATGAACTTAGTAAGATTTCCTAATACAAAACCAAAACCAAAAAAAAGACTCGTTTGAAACATTAATAAAGCAAGGGAATAAAACAGATGATAACAAAAACTCAACGGAAATATCTTCATATACAAAAAAAAATTCTAATTTAGAAAAAATATCAGCATATTTTTGAATGTTTTCTTAATAACTGTAACTATTTTTTCTAAGAAATTCATTCTGAGCAAAGCCAAAATGAAGTTGATGTATGAGAAAAATGACCAGTTTAAAACATTTTATTATTTTCCAGGATTATATAGTTGATTACATACACACTAGAAGACACAAAAATATTCAAACCAGCACTGATCATAATATCAAGAAGGAACCATAAGCCATGGACAGGAGAATAGACTGTTTCATTTTCCCACAGCAAAGTGTTAAACAATAACAATTACAGCTATCTGTAATAATATGATTAAATATGAGGAACAAAATATTGGGCAAAAAAATGACTCTAAAGTTTACATGCAGAATAATATTTTCTAATAAATTTCAAAATAAGCAAATGTAAACGTTATATTTTTTAGATAAATGTGTATATCCAGGAAAATTATAAAAAAGCAATGGATTGATAAACACAAAATCAAGATGATGGCTATGGGGGATGGAGCACGCATGGAACGGTAAAACAGAAAGAGCACGCCAGCGGGCCGAAGTCATCTGTCAGGTTCCAACTAAATTAAATTTAAGAAAGCATGCATTGTCCAATGGTGAATACATGTTAAAAACAAGATTTGAATTAAATCAATTGTATGCATCTGAAATAAAAAAAGAAAAATAATTATTGCCAAATGTGAAGAGAAAAATTGCAAACTGTGCTCTGAAATTGAAGTCACTGAGTTTCTATAGATAATAATGTTAACGCCAATGCAGTTACTTAAAAACAAAATTAGACTTGTAGAATTTCAGAGATGAAAGATGCCTAGGAAATCACCTACCCAATCTCTTCATTTTCATGGTAAGAAAATAAGGATGGATGTCAGAGGGGGGATAAATTATGTTATCCCATGTTTCCCAAGTTCACACAAGATAATGATTAATGAAAGAAAAGAACATGTGGGATCTGTGTTGAGATATTAGAACTTCATGCATCATTAGCTGTAGTTTTTCTAAGAAATTCCAGCTTTCATGGAGTTGGGGTTTGCGTTGCTACAAACCTCAAAGTTCATGCCACATACGTAGAAGGTAGGTCCACTTTTTCTACTTAAAAAAGAAACAGGATACGAGATTCAGAAACCATAACTGCATTCAAGGAATTCAGGTAATATGCGATTAATGACAATATTTACTGAAGAATCACTAAAATTGATAACAAAATTTGTCCTAGAATATACTATGTAATCTATACATTATTACTGTCCTCAGTTTGAAATTTCACATGGAGGAAACAGATTGAGAGCATAGAACTCTATCCCTTTTCCTTACTCTTCCCAGCAAAGATAACCAGCATACAGTTTAAATTGAGGGATTCTTAATTAGGGAAAAATACTTTGATAAGTACACAGTAAGGTACAATTATGTGTGCAACTCTCTCTTTTAGGTGATGTGTAAAACAGAATAACTGAAATGAGAATTCTACCCTCAGTAAGGAGAATATACACTCTATTCCAATGAGGAAAATATATATGTGTATATTTTTATGTGTGTGGATGAAGATAAACAGCAAAGATTCATAGGAGAAATGGAAAAAGAACCATTTGTATTAGAACAGGAGGAGATTCTGGTGAGTTGAAACAGGCAAAATTTTAGAGAAAGCACATTCATGCTCACCTTTGAAAGAAACAGCAGTTGAGGCCGGGCGCTGTGGGTCACGCCTGTAATCCCAGCACTTTGGGAGGCCGAGGCGGGTGGATCACGAGGTCAGGAGATCGAGACCTTCCTGGCACACGGTGAAACCCTGTCTCTACTGAAAATACAAAAAATTAGCTGAGCGTGGTGGCGGGCGCCTGTAGTCCCACTTATTCGGGAGGCTGAGGCAGGAGAACGGCATGAATCAGGGAGGCGGAGCATGCAGTGAGCCGAGATCGTGCCACCGCACTCCAGCCTGGGCGGCAGAGCAAGACTCCGTCTCAAAAAAAAGAAAAAGAAAAAGTAAAAGAAAAAAAAGAAACAGCAGCTGAATACCTATCAATGATAGAGCACTATAAAATGGGAAAAGTACAGCAGAAAGAGGCACAAATATGGGGAGCTGGATCATGCGTACGAGCAAGAACAGTGTAGTTTATTACAAGACCAACGACTGAAAGCATTCCGTATGTGCTATTGTGGCTTGAATCTCTGGGCATCAGATACTATTTCAGGTTTTTGAGGAAGCAATTGATACAGAAAGGACTTACTCCTTGAGATTAATGCAGTATGAACTGAAGAATGAATAGACATTTCATAATAGAACAAAAACACAACAAATATAAACCACCTAGTATATCTGAGACAAAATTTCAGAATAAGATATATTCTCATCCGCTCCCCCCCAAAAAAATGAACTAATGACCCATTTCCAGCTCCATGATTCTATTTGAGTAGTTTAATATCCAGTGATATTAGCACAATTATTTCTTTCATATCAACAAGCACTAAGTTTAAAAATAAGCACTGAAGAGGACAATTATCAAACTTACAGAAAGTGCTACAAATTTCTATGAATGAAGTCAAAGATACTATAATCTTTTTAAAATTCATGCTGTTAACTCAAATTCATGTTATTACCATTGACTGTCTGGAAAATGGCTTTAAAAATATTTCCATAATTTTGAAAGTAAAATATCCCAAATAATGGGAATTATCTTAGGAATACAATGTAGTTTTTTTTAAATTAGGTAACAAAATATTTAACAGTAAATTAAATTCCATTTGCACACGGCCAGCTCTTTGTTGCTTTTTTAAAATTTTATTTATTTTTAATTTTTTAATTTTAATTTTATTGTTTTAGGGACAGAATCTCGCTCTGTCACTCAGGTTGATGTGCAGTGGCACACCCCACTCCCAGCTAATTTTTATGTTTTTGAAGATTATGAGATTTCACTCTGTTGCTCAGGCTGGCCTGGAATGCCTGGCTTCAAATGATCCTCCCACCTCAGCTCCCAAAGCCTTCTTTCTTTTTTATACATGGATATCCTTTATGACAAGGACAAATCCATCTTCAGCATTCCACAGTTGTTGAATGAAGGAAAAAATGAATGGGAAATAAGTTGATTAATAAGCTAATCAGAGATAATCATAAGTAATAAGTTGATAAATTTTCATTTCTACAAATGACGTTCATTACATATGTTTGCTGAATAAAGCACTAATATTTTCTTCCTGTGACTTGGCACATTCTGCTCCCTCAATATTTTTTGTTTCCTGTCTCATCTTTTCCAGATTCAAATGCCTTTTCCTTCTTGAAAGATAACATCAGATAAATATAATCCTTTCTATATTAGTGGGAATTAATATTTTTTTCTTTTGCACTACAACAGCACTTTATCTGTAGTATTGCCTTGAACTGTGATTAGGGTTGTAAATGTTTTTCAGACTGCAAATTATTTAAGCACAATAAATCTCACATTCACATTTGTTCCCTCTCTGTCACCTACCATAGTGAAGGTTTCCAGTGAAGGAGTAGTGTGTCTGTGTGCCTGTGTATGTGAGAGCACAAATACATACACAGGAATAGATACCTATGTAAAAGTTAGCTCTTATTCATATAAATACATATGTATTGATTTTATTATATACACTAATCAAAACCACAGCAAAATGTATCCGATTTAGATCCTGATGTGCAGATTGGACTAGATGAATCTTAGATCCCTATCAGCTCCAAATATCTATGATTATTAAGAAAAACTGCATATATCCGTGGTTTCTCAATACTGACCAAACATGACAATCAATAATAAAATACTTTCAAAATAAAGACTTCCAGGTCACTTTCCTGGAGATGACAAGGTAGTAAGTCTGGAATAGTTCCTGATTTTTTTAAACTAGAGCTTGAAATGTACCCAGCACTTAGACAGGATAATACCGGGGTAAAGGATACCCTAACTACACTGACTTGATCATCACACATTCTATGCATGTAATAACATTTCACATATACCCCACAAATATGGACAAATATAATGTAGCAAAAAATAAAATAAAAAAATTAAAACCTTGCAGAATCTATTGTACCTTGCAGCCAGGATTCATAACCACTGCCATATATGCACTGTAGACATATTACATGTCTGTGATACTTTGTGAGCTTCTCATTAATTTTACATTGAGTAACCCATAGTTCTTGCATATTCTAAGGGGAAATATAAATTTTCCCTCTGAATAATTTCTTATTTATAAGATCCTTAAGGCTAGATAGGAGTAGTTTAAGTGCTATAAATATGCTTTCTGCTGAAAGAAAAAAGAAAGTGTACTCAATTACATTTTATACTTCTTCAGTATAAAATCTATCAAACTTTCATAGCTGGATTGCCCTTGTGTGCTCTGATTCTGACTTGGATAATTTATGGGAATAATTTTATTTCATTTTTTTAAATCCAGATATATCTTCAAAACAGATTGAGGAAGTTCAAGAATATAAATATGTAGACACATTTCAAAAATGATGTATCTGTATCTGCTTATATAGCTTTGACCAATATTTAATTTATGTTATGAATGTGTATTATGAGTTGTATAATAACATTACAGCCTTTAGGATTTTCTCTTCAAATTATTAAAATGTTTTATAATGAATGTTCTTGCATATTATCACAAAATATCACATATATTTGAAATATTAGCTGGGTCCTCTTAAAGCAAGACCATTGTCTTTTTGACTAGAAAATGATTATATAATGCATAGATTATATAATCTATGTATACATAGATCTCTATAAAATATGAATGCTCTTTTCTAAAGTTCACACATTGTTCTTAATCAATAGGAATATTTTTCATCACTGTGGTCACCAGATGGTGGTTCACTGTCAGATTTACTAAACTAGAGGTTAAATACATGCATTCCGAGACAATATTCCCAAGGCAGACTCTTCTTCATCTCTTCACTTTCTAATTTCCATCCCTTTCAGGTAGAAATTGCTTTCAAAAAATGATAATTGGTTGTGCTTTTCAGCACTGAAGTGTTTCCTTCAGGTTAAGACTGTCTTTTACATTAAGACATACAAAAACAATACCCTAACTTTTCCTCTCCTTCTATCTCATCATTTGTAAATGTTATTTCATGAATTTCTTTATATTATTTTCCAAGAATCCCAAAGCTTCTCTGCCTCTGCATATTACTTTTATTTAATGTTTTTATTTTACTTCTTTCCTCCTCTCACTCTAATTCTAATTCTTGCTAAAGAAATGCTCTGCAGCATAGTGTATAAAACTCAGCATTATAGCTAAAAGTCTCCTCATAAATGACAGGAAAACAAAACACTTTGGACAATAATTCCTTCATCTGCAATGAGATCTGCAAAAAGGATAGAATAGCAACATTCTACAAGTATTCTTCCCGCATGATTGTTGTATGGATGTGTTTGATTTTTACTATATTTGGAATTTAAAAGTTATTCTTCATAAATGTATATGTATCACCATGCCCTTCAATTAGAACTTTCTTTCTCCTCCTGTCTACCCTTTTTTCTTCTGTTTTTCTACTTAGGATTTTGTGACCTTTACAATATTATATTATGGTGTCTGTATCTTAGGAACTTCATCTTGTTCTGACACCATTCTCCATCTGCAGAACAGGATGTCTCTATTTTCATTGTACTTTTGCCCACCAATGCAAGGAACGGTGCTATTAATCAATACAATGAGGAAAGAAGGAAGAAAAATAATTGGAGAAGAGGTCTTTGATTTTGGACATCTTGACTTTGAGATCTCTAATCTATGTAGACATTGTTAGTAACCCAACAGAAGTAAAATTAAGGAACATTACCACTACCACTAATAACAGATGTACTCTTCAAGAAGGAGAGTCATCTTTCTTTATTCCTTAGAATGCCAATGCCTGTTAATTATCAGATTTCTAATAGAAATTCTGGCCAAGTAGAAAGATCCCACAGCATGAACATGGGGTAAAGGTAGATTATAAGAAATCATTGATGACGCCCAAGAGATAGTTTCTGTAATAAAACAGGGGTCAGGTTTTAAGCATAAGAACAAATAAAAGATGAGAAATTATGAATTCCAGAAATAAAAATGTGCAATAATTGTTGTTTAGCTCACAAGCAGACACAAAAGTTAAAGTTAATTCTTGTTCAGCAATTTTTTTTAAATGCATGTGAGAAATCTGTTAGTTTCCAGATCCTTTGGAGAAAGTGAGCAAGCCACAGATTTCTAGTAATAATCAATATTTACTGCAGTCTATCCATATATTAAAACTAATAAAAATGAATGCAGTATGTGCTTCTGAGTGCAGATAAAAACATATTATCCTAGAGCTATCAAAAAGATAATAAATACCAGTGAGTTTAATGAATTTTACATCTTGATCATAGCTCTATCTGCTTAATTCATATTTTTAACTTTTAAAATTTCTTAGTCTCCTTTAAGCCTGGCTGTTTGGTTAAAAAAATAAAGTAAAACGATCTTAGGTATATTAATAAAGCATATATGATAACTATTCAGGAAAGAAAATGGCCAAGATACATTATATGTAATAGTTTAACATATTACATTTAGATATTGTCCAAATTTATGAGTGTGTTGAGTTCTAAAATTTAGTTTAAGATTTTGGCCGGGCGCTGTGGCTCACGCCTATAATCCCAGCACTTTGGGAGGCCGAAGAGGGCAGATCGCGAGGTCAGGAGAACAAGACCATCCTGACTAACATGGTGAAACCCCATCTCTACTAAAAGCACAAAAAATTAGCCGGGCGTGATGACCCATGTAGTCCCAGCTACTCGAGAGGCCGAGGCAGGAGAATGGCGTGAACCAGGGAGGCAGAGCTTGCAGTGAGCCGAGATCGCGCCATTGCACTCCAGTCCGGGAGACAGAGTGAGACTCGGTCTCAAAAAAAAAAAAAAAAAGAAAGAAAGATTTTATATGGAGTTTTTAATCTATTTTCTGATAAATTTTTATTGTGATCATGCAGCAAATGCCACTTGCTTCATTCATTTATGTAAAAAATTTATATTCACTATATTTTCCAAGTGCTATGTTAGTGCTGAAGATACAACCATGTACAAGATTGGCATGATACCTTGTATGCCATTTGCTAAGGTATTATTGGCATATTAATAAAATAATACATAGCTATTTTTAATATGTGATCATATATAAAATACCGTTATAATAAAATATGCTCAAAGTTACATTTTGAAATGCCATAAGGACATTCATTCAAATGCAAAATCTGACCAAAGATTGCGTGTTTAGGTGATAATTAGAACACTACCGGGTAACGGAAATTGAGACTCCCAGGGTTCTATGGGATTCTAGCTCTTTCAAAGTTAATGACAAGAATGAAAAATAAATTTTAACGTCTTAGTAAAATATGAGAATATAGTATATTCTTTTTGGTCTCCCTACATAACTCAGTGATCCCTATTCTATGAAAAATGGGCTTCCCTCTTCCGTGGATGGATGATGGCCCCATGACTCCACGGTTACCGCCTTTTGCCATCATCAATTTGATTAGGGATGAAGAAGTAAATAAACTGGAAAGCAAATTCTAAGCAACTCTAGATAATCAGGTACTCTGTCAGGAAAACGGAAGTCTTTAAGACTGATAAAAAAACATGTATAATTCTGGGTTCATCTGTCCATCACTTCATCTTTAGCATTTTTCAGCCCTTTGCCACATATCTGTGGCCTGTGTAAATTATAGCTCCAACTTCTGTCTCTGGCAGTATTGTTCAATACTAATATTTAGTCCTAGCAGTTCATCTCTATCAGAAGTTCTTTATTGAGTTTCATCTCTTGTGCCATGATGGGCACCCAGTCCTCAGGGCTTCTGGTATTAGTTGGTTAAGGAAAGTAAATGCCACGAGCAGATCCAATATATTAAAACACTTAGGTGTTTGTCAATGTCAGATGAAAAATAATAATTTATAGCCTGTACCATCATGAGGGAGTTTCTAAGGCTTTTTCAATTTTTTAAGTAATGAAATCCTTCCTATATTTATTCTCCATTTGTAACCCATTTATAAACCATGCATTAGTACAACAATTATGATTTGGTAATTCTTTTAGTTTCTACTATTTCTCTCCTAATGAGAGTAGTGATCCCCAAATTCATCATGATTTCTTCTGAGTAGCTCCCTACTCCCTTTCATGACAATACTCTGATAGAGGACACCATAAAGGTGTTCTCAAGAATCATTTCTAAATAACAATTTAATCTAGATTTCATTTTAAGTCCAAAATCCAAGCAGAAACCCCAATGTGCTACCAAAGTTCAACTGAAACAGGTTTTTCCCTTATTCCGCATGTTTTCCGTTCAATAGGTATTTTCTTGCTCCACACAAATAAAACATCAAAAAGGAGCTACATGATTTTTTGCTGTTTCTGAAAGAGATGTCAGAGGACGACTGCATTTTATGACACACAGTAAAATGTCCTAAAAATCCTTTAAACTAACCTGTCTCACCAGAGTCCTGAAAGCAACTGGTCAGAAATCTTGTTGTTTATCTTGCCCACACTCTTTTCCCACACATGTCAGCCTATACTATGTTCATTTGGTTTGTTAGTTCCTCATTCAACCTCTGCTCCTCAGTCTTATGACCTCATTCCAGTTTCTAGTATTTCATATGCTTATCTGAGCTGCAGATACAGTTCTTTGTTTATTTCAGGATTTTGCCTTCTATTTTATCTAATTTTTGTATTTCATTTATTGGTCTTCTTTTATCTGTCTTCTGTATTGATCATTTTTTCTCTTAATGGATGAACTATTAGATTCCCTTCATTAACCTCTGTAATTAGCTCAAGATTTTCCCTTCTCCTGTTAATTTGGTTTTTGGCTCCGGCCAGTCTTACCAGCTAACTTGGGCATCTTTGCCCACATCTTCTAGTTGCTCTGATAGAGCATATGCTGGTTGCATTGCTCCCTTTTTGTACTGACTTCACCACAGAGTTTCAGTGAGAGAGACATGTGCATTGTACATTTTCTGCAGCCTGAAAACACAGAAGTGAGGGAAAGGGAATGAGGTCTCCTGCTGAAGTAGTCCCAGCTAAGACAGCTGACTTCTGCTCTCTCTCCTACTGTCTGTCTACACTAAGGACCATTTAGCCCATGGTGACTTCCTCTATGGAATTGGCACTTTGACTGAATGGAGTATATTTGCTGGTGCTTCCTGCTTTTACCCTGGGCAACTCTCTGTTGCAGAAATATACAGGGCTAATGTTGCTCAGAGTTTTTCTTCGATGCTACTACAGCCTGCCTACTCAATCTCGTATTCTTTTCTCTTTGAATTATAGTGTCCCACTAATGTTTCTCAAAATGTTGACAATTCACATTCTTTCCTCAGTCCTGCCAAATAAGGTGGTCAGTAACTATTATTTTCTAATGTCCATCGTAAGCTTCTTTAACCTTGTGTCATTCTATCAGCATAATTCATACAAATCACAGATAATGCTTGTAAGCCTTGTTAACTGACAATTATTGCAACCTTTATTGTATGTCCTATTGTATCTTTTTGAGTAACTAAAATCATAACATCCAATTTTATTTCACTTAAATGAAGTTAAGAGTTGGTTATAATGACAGTTATGGCAATAATATGTAACCAACTATACAAAAATAATGCCTAGATGGAAATAAGAGTATGTTGTTCATAAATACCTTGAGATTAAGTCATTAAAAGAGATGATTATACAATATTACATGTCTGAAAGGAGAATGAGAATAATTCTATTCTGCCTGACAACAGACCTTGTATAAGTCAGTTAGCATTGCTGCACCACTCAGTTTTCCTACAGGTAATGCATGTAAATTGACTACAGGACCTGCAATGAGAATTCCAGATTACAGTTCTGTAATATGAATTGTCTACTGCTTTTACTGTTTCATTGATTGTTATTCTAAAACTAGTTAAACATACACATTCTTGACTTCATATGAACTTCACATAGAAGTAGATATATTTCAGGAGAAAAATATACCTATGTTTTTATGCTCTATTTCAATGTAATATAATTAATCATTGTCTAATGCTATTTTTGGCTTTAAAAAGTTTATAAACAAGTAAAAATTTAAATCTCAAACCTCTCTTTACAGATGGTTTTGATTTGACATTAATTTTTACCTTTTTTCACAAATATCTTACAGTATAAAATTTATATTTACTATTACTGCTGCTGCTGCTGTGACTACTACCAGTATTACTGCTATGCACACCTATTTAATGTTTCCTATTTTTCAAAATTATTTTCATTTGGTACATATGCTGTAGAATAGAATATAAGAATGGCTTTTCATTTGGTACCTCATATGCAGGCATTTGCTTTCTTTTTGTCCGACTTTGTGACAAATGCCAGGGGAAAAGACAGGCTCTTTGTTACCTATATAGAATTTGTGTAGGGCAGATAAAAACCAACCACTCTTGCATCAGGGGAGGATGCAGACTTTTTTTTGAGACTCTTATTTATAAAATCTGACAGTGTTGGGGAAAGTAAGAATTGTTATAATGTTAGATTGAGTTTCATTTATTTTCAAAATAGATTTATTGTATTTTCATACTCAGCTTCTGATTTCTGCCTTGATCATTCAGTGAAGATTTTAATCTTCCCACAGGTAATAAGATTCACAGGTCAATTCTGAGTATAATCTCAATATGTTACCAGGTAATATGATGTTATGATAGATGTTTGGTCATTTTATTTTCACACTGAATAAAAATGGTGCTCACACTAGGAATGGGATGGGGAACATTTGCATCAAAATTATTCATATAAGCAAAATTTTTTCCTTCAGATAATTTTCAGAACTGAAAAGACACTGTAGAGCAGAATTTTGAGCTTATGAATGAATATTACCATCTCCTAATATAACTAATAATTTTGTTATAGTTTTTTCTAATAATTAAATGAGACTCCTATAGTAGAGTGAGTTTATGTAACCACATATATGAGTTGAAAATGACACATAAACTACTGAACAATTCTTTAGGCATATATTAAGCATTCAGTGAATGACAGACACTTTTTGTGGTCTGTTTTCTTCCATATGTCTTTCTAAAATTCATAATATTACCCAAGGTGCCACTAGAGCTGCCTCTCAAAGTGAAAAGTCCTGCTACATACGGTGTAATATGCTCATCAACTATTGTCATACATGTTTCTCTTTGAACACTGATCCACTTAGATTGCCTTTTCTAGGCACCCACCTAAATTATAATCATATTTCTACACTTAGCCCATCCATTTTAGTGCATCTTTTCTATGAAGAGATGTCTCATCCTTTCTTTGCAGTTTCTCTCAAACGACAACTTTTATGCCTGTTCAAAATGCTTCTGGAAGTTCATCAGAACACATTTTCCCACTAATTTATTTAATTTGTTTGATGAAGTGGTCTCCTGTACTTTGGACTTTTCAGGATATAACTACTTTTATTCTAATTAGAGGTCTTTCTTCTCATCTCAGTGATAGTCTCAAACCATCATTCCTCAGTTATACATTTTTCTATTTTTGAATGGTGTTTCTAATCTCTACAGGCAACAGCTCTCCTAAATAATAGCAAAGGGTCTGAACCACATACACTCTCCTATACAGCACTTATGTAATTTCAGCTGTCTCCTCCCTTTTTTTCTATTTTTAAACTGCTTTTACTTCCGTGTACATCTAGGGGTTGTATCTGTCTGATTATTCTTATCTTTGCTTTCTCATCCAGTTTTACCTCTCTAGGAACCTTTCCTTTTCTCTATAAAATGGACTTTTCTCCAAAACATTAAAAACACACAACCACTAGCAACACACACATATTCATTTTCCTTTAATGTACTGTCCTTTCATTAACTGTTTACCATTTGCTTCTTTGTAAAAACCCTCAAATAATTGAAAAAGAGCTACTATATTTAGATTCTATATTTCCCCTGCAGATACTTTGAATCAACTGCTTAAAGATAATATTCTAAATCAACTCAAAGTACTATTTTAGGCCACATTAAAATTCATCTTGCTCTGAAATTATTTATTATCAATTTTCAGTCAACATAATGTCTTCAATTCTGGCATATCTTAACACTCACTCTACATTTATAATGATGACTCGCTGCACATTCTATCCATCTTTTAGCCTCCAAATACACTTTTTAAAAATAACCTAATAAATTTTAAAAAGTTCTGCCGTGATTAAGTGGTTAAAAAAAAAAGTATTTTCAGTTGGCTTGCTAGCCTAACAAAACAATTAAAATATTGACATTAATTAAGAAACTGATATATTTTGGTAAATAATATTTTTACTTTATTATGTTGAAATGTAAAACATTTGAGAAATAAAACTTGAATATCAAAATTAATCATTGCTATTACCATAAGAAAAAATGGTATTTTTTATAATTAAATATGATCTTTTCAATATACCTAGGACATTGCTTTAACATTTGGTATGTGGTTTTGGTTTTCTCAAAATTATGGCAAGCCATTTTCAGATTTCACATTCTATTTGTTGGAAAGTAGCAAAAACATGCACCTTGTGTTTCTTTTTATGAAACTTCAGAATTGGCTAAAGATAGTCAAACATTTAAATATCATGAGTTACTATATACTGATTCCTTTTATAAAAAAGGGACTCACGATCATAGATCAGATGAAGAATGGTACAATATTAAGCTATTCAAAGCTACAGAAAAAAACTTACTTGCTGGACTTCCTTTTTTTTAATAATATGCATGTTTAATTAACTGATTGAGTAGCCACAAATGCAGATTAGAAAGTAGTTTCATGAAATTTAAAAAAAATCAAAATTAGTAACTATTTTATTTAAAAATACTAAATTGTACTACTCATTTTTTCTTAGTTTTGATATAGTCTTTTTCTGTAGAGAGAAAGAAATTTTCCATTCACAGCAGCTCATAAAACTTCTTGTCTTTGTAATCAAGTTAAAACTAGGGGAAATGACTTGCCTTCATCAGCAGGATACCATTTTATTAAATTCAATCAAATGTTCTATTTACACACTTCAATCCTCAATAAAATCCAATTTTATTATTTGAAACCTATAATCTTTGGTGAAATTGAATAAGTGTATTTCACCAAAGCTGAAGTGCTCTGTTATATTAATCAGCTAGACAAGATTCTATAAAAAGGTGGAGAAGGGTGGAGTGAAGGCAGCTTGGTAACGGTCTGTATTTTGCTAAACTGTGTTAGTCCTCTATTATAAGTTAATCAATGTAAACACATATCTTAAAGTTTTGATTAAGTATCACTGAAATGCAAATGCTTTCATCTACTTTTTATGTTTTATTTTGAACGTATATTCATATACGTTCAAAACATATATTAGAGAATACTAATATTTTAATGTATTTAAAGTACAGAACCCATTTATTTAGCCTATAGAAGCACAGGCATCATCTACTTAGGAATTCTAAGGAAAAAAAATAACATAAAATATAATTAATAGAAGAAAGCACACCCAAGTTACAGTGCTTCAGAATATAATTAATTATATTATGCCATGAGAAGAATAAGCAAGTCTCAATAAATTTAACCCACGAGGGCATCAATCCAGAGTGGCAACCATCCCCTGTATAGTTCTCCTTCATGCCCCTGTGGACTTTCTCTGAGAAAGCCTACTGGGAGATTGGGAGTGTTTCTCCTTTGCCAGTAGAGCAGAGCAAATAGCACTGGACTATGAGTCAGAGGCCTTGTTTACAGTTAAGGATTCAGAGCTAACTGTCTGTATAACTTTGGGAAAGTGATTTATGGCATTTGAGCCTCAGCAAGTATGCTACTAGTTCTCATGCCTCATCTGTGGCAGATAGAACTAACTGATTATGACATGCTTCACATATTCCTTTTCTTGCACAGTGGTCCAGGAAGCAAGTTCCAATCAGCTTTAGACAGCATTGAGTTTTTCAACTTAAATTTTTCAAAGATTGCCATCCTAAGACTGGATAATTTCTAAAGTTGTTACTATTTCTAGCATTCCATAACTCTAAATGCCCCAATATGATTAACTGATTCCTGGTATCAATACCGTATTGGCTCCAAAGCTCTCATCTCTCTAGATAATCCTCATGCTATTTATGCATGGGTTTTGGTGCTTCTTAGTTCAATGTTCCTTAATCTGCTTGAGTTCTCTAGATTCTGATTAATAAAACTGAAGTTTTTTAAAGGTGTATATACATATATATACAGACATACAGTCATGTGCCACATAATGACATTTCGGTCAATGATGGACCACAAACATGATGATGGTCCCCTCAAATTACAATGAAGCTGCAAAATTCTACTGCCTAGTGACATGGTAGCCATTATAATATCATAACTCAATGCATTACTCAAGTGTTTGTGGTGATTCTGGTTTAAACAAACCTACTACACTGCCAGTCATGGAAAAGTATAGTGAATACAACAATGTTCAGTTCAGAATACGTCATGATAGTCAACAGCTATGTTGCTGGTTTATGTATTTTATATGTTATAATTTTTATCATTATTGTAGAGTGTATTTCTACTTACTTAAAAAAAAGTTAACTGTAAAACAGACTCAGGAAGGTCCTTCAGGAGGTATTCCACTGTTGTTATCATCAAAGATGACAGCTCTATGCTTGTTATGGCCCCTGAAGGCCTTCCAGTTGGGCAAGATGTGGAGGTGAAGTGATATGGACACTCCTGACCCTGTGTAGGCAAAGGCTAGTGTGTGTATTTGTGTCTTAGTTTTACCAAAGAAGTTTAAAATGTAAAAAAAAAAAAAAAAAAATTACCTAGAATAAAGTCTATACAACAAAGATACAAAAAGGAAAATATTTTTATACAGCTGTACAAAATGTTGTGTTTGTGTTTTAAACTAAGTGTTTCACAAAAGAGTCACAAAGTTCAAAACATTAAAAAATTAATATAGTAAAAAAGTTACAGTAAGCTAAGGGTAATTTATTATTAAACAGAAATACATTTTTATTTATAAATTTAGTGTAGCCTAAGTGTACTATATTCTATAAAATCTACATTAGTGTACCATAATGTCCTAGGCCTTTACATTCACTCACACTCACTCACCAACTCACCCAGAGCAACTTCTGGTCCTGTGAGATCTATTCATGGTGAGTGACCTATACAAGTGTACAATTTTTGATCTTTTATACCGTATTTTTACCAAACCTTTTCTTTGTTTAGATGTGTTACATATACAGATACTTACCATTGTGTTACAATTGCCTACAGGTTTCTGTACAATAACGTGTTTTACAGGTTTGTAGCCTTGGAGCAATAGGTTATGCCATAGAGCCAAGGTGTGTAGTAGGCAGTATCAGCTCGGTTTGTGTAAGTACACACTATCGTGTTGGTACAATGATGAAATCACCTAATGACACATTTCTCAGAATATATTCCAACAGCTAAGCCATGCATGACTCAGGTATATGTAGCATATACCCTACGTATGTATACATAAATGTAGATATGTGTGTGTATGCATATGTGTGTGTTTTTGTGTGTGTATCTGGAGTTTGAAATAAAGCTGAATACTTATAAGTTTAATTATAATATTAAAAATACAGGAGTCATTTATTTCAATTGGCAGTAAATGATAGCTCGGTGATATTTACAAATAATTCATAATTTAAGGAAGAAGAATTATGTAGGATGTCTTTGGCTTTGAGAAATGCTTCTTGGAGTAATTACTCTGTGCCGTAGAATGGTGGACATGTTATTCTAACCCAATCAATCCCCTTGAATGTTTATTCATCACTTAACTACCTTTAGAGCATAAAGTAAGTAAATGTGACATAAGTGACAAAACATTCCATTAAATAAGTTTTCTTATTTGGTTTGGCAAAGTGCATTACAACTGGCAGTGTGTATTTTGTTGGATTTCAATTCAAGAGTTTTGTCAAGAAGCAATATGACATGTCAGACAGACCAATGAACTTAGAATTAAAAGACAAAGATTCAAATCTTGTCACTGATCAAATGCAAGGATAGATTTAGAAGTACTTTTTTAAACATAAAAATTATATAGATGCTTGTTGTTAAAAATACACACATAATTATAATAACATGTGGTGGCATTTTATATTAAAGATAACAAAAATATGGCTCTCACATAGTATTCAGTCATAGAAAAAACTGAATCATATTATTAAAATTGTTATTATATGTAATAGATGCTCTCAGGTTGTGTGTTTTGTGTGTGCATGTGTAGTAAGTTAAAGAATTAGAACATAAAATCATAAGTGTTCTTTTATTTGTAAGTGAGTAAAACTGCAAAATGATCAGAAGAGATGTAGGTGATGAATGTGAAGGGGAAAAATAAAATATGGTGTATTACCTCTAAAATATTTTAATTTCAGTTTAGTTATATAATAGCTATCCATTATTAGGATTTTTTAAGTTGCAATTTGATATTTTCAAATCTATTTTTAATATACAGATTTTGAAATATATTCAATGAATTGGTGAGTCACTTTATTATCACAGCAGATATCCAAAGAGCCACTAACAATTTAAGTTATTAATATTTATATTCAGACTATTGAAAACTTGGACCATTATGCTCTCATAGACTTTTCATATTATAACAAATATATACATTTATTTGTTCATAAAGCTTTCACATGCCTATAATTTGCTGCATTCCTATTGCAAAAAAGTAAAATAGATATTAATTATTTAAGAAAAACTCTTTAGTCAAATACTATCCTAACCCCATCCCCCAATATATACCTCAAGATAGAGAAAAAAAATCATATTGACACAAATATGGAGAGAAATTTTATCATTTCTCTTGCTAGCAATTCACGTTTACATTATAAAATGCCAAAATACTATGGCCCAGTTATGGGAAAATGTTATCAAAAATAACTAACTACAGTCCTCAAGGCACAAAGCATATGAATAATTATATTAACTTGACTTTATCCACATACATTTGGTTATATAATCCAAAGTGCTTTCTCTGTTCCCAAAGTGCTTAAATCAACATTGTTTTTAAAATTAATAATAATAGATAATAGATAACAGATAATATATCATGTAGAGAGAACTTAAGTGACTTAGCCAATGCCACAGACCCATCAGCAACCCATGTTGGACTAAAAACCATCTTCTCTCTCTCCCTCCATTTCTTCTTCATTTAATAATCATTTATGTATTTGGCACTTGTACCAGGTGCTGAGAAATTCATAGATAAATGAGAAGTTCTAGAAAATTACTAGATCTGTTGCCTTCTCCTCTTTGGTGAATGGAATAAAGCATCTGAAATGTAGGATTTAAGGCCCTGGTTAATCAACAAATTGAGCAGTGTCAAACAAAAGAAACATGATTTTAATAAGTATGAAGATGAAAATGGAAATAATAAACCACACCAGATATGAAGGTTGACAAAGTGGTATGCATATTAAGATTCTTGCCATTTAAGTGCGTATGGAAAGGAATCCATCTGTGAGATACACAAGTGAGATAGATGTGTTTCTTTGATAAGATAATGGGTGAGTTTTAAAATAAACCTAAATTAGTTAAGTTCGACATACTACCTACTATATGGAAAATTTCTTATTTTAGTTAAGGAAATGGTCAAGCATAAAAATACACACACAAACACACACACACACACATATTCTATATACTGGGTTTCAAATAGCCATTTTCTTTTCTATTCTGTTTTCTTTAATTTAGAATACTGCCTTTGTTAACAAAGAAGAATCTTAAAATGCAATAACACACCTTACTGAACAAATTTATTTAAAATGATATAATCTGCTATTTGTCTTATTTTATATTGTGAGTTTCCACTGAGTGCTAATAAGTGCTTGCCATTGAAGAAGTTTGCATTTAACATCTGTCACCAGCATCCAGCAACTGCACCTACAGGAAACTGTCAAGAGAGATTGCTATTCTCCTTTGTAACACCCTGAATCTGTCTCATATCATTTACATACAGATAGTTACAGGCATTCATCATTTCATTATGCTGATGACTTCACTATTCTGATGTATAATGTCTCTTTAATGAGCCTCAAAAAATACAATATTCCTTGATTTATGACTGCTTAACTGAAAAATTATACAAATTGGCAAAAAAACTACTCATAATGTATTTTCATTTTTCCTTTACATTACACTTATATTTAACAGTGACTCATGAGTTAAGATCACGCTTCTTTGACAAAAGAAATGATCAGAATATGACTTCTTAGGTTTTAGTACCACTGCGGTTTATATGCATATTTAAAGCTGCATAGTAAAACAGTGCTGACACTAAAAATTAACCAATTAAAATCGATCACTGTTTTCCCCATGAAAGGCTGTGTGTTGGACAATCACTATCAATATCACTCTAAGTTTGATAAGGCTTCTTTGCCTTTAGTGAAGGTCATCACCCCGTATTCACTTTTCTCTGTTTTGAAAGTAAACATTAAGTACATTGACACCAAAGAGAACTCTATCCCGCAACAAAGAAGTAGTCAAGAAAGAGAAAAATATAGGAGTCAATCTGAAATAAAGACAGAAGCTTAAAAAGAGCTAGCAGTTGCTGTGACTGTCACTACTTGCTTAATTCTAGGCCCCTCTTGGCATGCCAGACCCAAGAAGGTGTCACCAGCTTTGTTTTCTCTTCTCTTAAAAGCTATGCAATTGAAGGTGATGAAAAATGTTCTATTTATTACTTAAAAGTCATTTCCCAAAAGAAGCTGGTTGTTCCTCCAAACAGGTAAGAGTTCCAAAGAGGTATAAATTGTTCACGTGCTGCCAGCTTTTAAAAGTAGGAAGCTTTCGAATGTAGTGGAAAATCACATTAGAATGAACACTATATACAATTAAGGATAAGGACTAACGTTGATTCACAGAAGAGCTCATGAATCAGCGTAAGGCATACCGAAATAGAACAAAATTTAGGAACTTGCATCCTTAGATTTGCTATTACCCTCTCTTAAGTTTAACTTCCATTCAACACAGTTGAGATTATTTGTAACTCTATATTTTTAAAAGAACAGTAAATCAGGCTAAATTAGCCTGGAATCATCAAAAAAAAAAAAAAAAAAAGAGTGGTTCAGGTTAAATAAAAGAAAGCACAGGACTGATTTCATTTAGAAACTTGTGATACAATTGTATGTAGAACTCTTAATAAAACATATAAGTTATATACACTACCAGTCTGTAAAAAAAATCCATTTATAAAATATACACAGGAAAATTAGCCCTATTACTGAACACTACTTTTTCATTTCCTAGCTTTATTAATACCTTTCAGGCTCATCATAAATTACTTTTGGTTATATCTAAATTTGTGACTAACCCACAGAGAGAAAGGATAATAACCAAAATTGAGAAATATGAAGTAATTTGATTCCAATTCTTCAGGTTAAATAAAACTAAAAACTATTTAAATCAACTTAGCATCAAACAAAAAACTTCCTTCAGTGACTAGTTGTGTATTTAACAAAAATATTTCTATACATACACATTTCAAATAGTAAGATTCATAATATGCATGCCATGTTATCAATTATCATATCTAGTGTGCTTTATACTTTGTTTTAACATACATATTTATTAAAATCATACTTTTTTGTTTAAGGCTGCTTAGGAAGCAGATGTGATAGTTTTATTTCTCTTTGTAAGTTAGATCAGTGTTAGAAAGGTTTTCTATTATTATTTAAAGGTCTATATTAGGTTGTCACATCTTATATTAAGCAAAGAATCCACTCATGGTTTATATTTAGGTAAAATAAGATTTCCACTTCACCTAAAGAATATAAGATGTACCATAGGATAGATAACAAAAAATATTCCAAACATCTTTGTGCCAACGAGATGTTTACAGTTTTAAGATAAAAAAAAAGTCTTACTGCCAAACACCTTGGAACTGACCAGCTGTTTGTTTATAATTTTAGGCCAGAAAGGGTCTTGATTTTCCACTTTTAACTAAGTTTTATTTTAAGAAAATGGATAAGTGCTAAAGTCATTGAGACGATAAGGCATCATCTCCCTGAGTATCATATTTACAAAACTGCCTAGAGAAATATCAATCACTTCCTCTTTATTCCAGTCTTCAATTATGTGTTTATCTCTAGGCCTCTTTATTGACAAAGCCAACTGATTTACACCAAATAAAAATAATAGCAAACATTATAATGAGTTCTCACTGTAATTTATTTTTACGTACATTTTATAATAACACCTAATACTCATAATAACCCTCTAAGATTGGTACTATTGTTACTCATATTTTAGAGATGGAGAAACTGAAGTTCTGAGAAATTAAGTCACAGTGTAAGTCACACAGCCATTAAGTGGTGCAGCTGGCTCTGAAGCCAATGTCTGCCTGAATCTCATCTTTTGATTGGGGTGAGAATTGTGCCTCCAATTTTATTGTCTCTTCCATACATCTTCAACCTCACTCTCGTTCCTGGCACTTTTTAAGCTTCATACCTCTCCCATTAAAAACAAAAACAAAAAAATCCCAGCTTCGTTTGTTGGGGTGTCCTTTCCCCAATGTGTGTTCTTGGAATTTTTTTCAAAAATCACTTGGCTGTAAGTACTTATGTTTATTTGTGGATTCTCTATCTGTTCCATTGGTGCTTGTGTCTACTTTTATGCCAGTAGCATGCTGCTTTGGTTGCTATAACTTTGTAGTATATTTTGATGTGGTGACACCTCCAGGTTTTTTTTTTTTTTTTTTTGCCTAAGATTGCTTTGTCTATTCAGAATCCCTCATAGTTCCATATGAATTTTAGAATTTTTTTTTCTATTTTAGTAAAGTATGTCATTGGTATTTTGATAGGGATTGCATTGAATGTGTACATAACTTTGGGTAGTATGGACATTGTAACAACATTAATTTTTCCAATCTATGACAATGGGATGACTTTCCATTTATTTGTGTCTTCTTCAGTTTCTTTCATCAGTGTTTTATAGTTTCATTGTAGAGCTCTTTCATCTCCTTGGTTAAATTTATTCTTAGGTATTTTATTTTTTGTAGTTTTTATAAGTGAGATTGTTTTCTTGATTTCTTTTTTAGATGTTTCACTATTGGCATATAAAAACAGTACTAATTTTTGTATGTTGATTTTTTATCTTGCCACTTTACTGAATTCATTTATTAATTTTAACTTATTTTGGTGGAGTCATATGTATGAGCATGTCATCTGAGGACAGAGACAATTTTACTTTCTCCTTGCAAATTTGGATGATGTTGGACAAGCTGGATATTCACATGCAGAGGAAAGATTCTAGACTCTTATCAATAACATTATAAAAAATCGACTCAAAATGAATTAAAGACTTCAATGTAAAACCTGAAACTATAAAACTACTGGAAGAAAACATAAAGGGAATGTGCTATGGCATTGGTCTGGGAAAAATTTTTCAAACAAGTACTCAAAAGTCCAGCAACAAAATCAAAAACAGACAAATGGGATTTCTTCAATCTAAAAAGCTTCTGCCCAACAAGAGAAACAATCAACAACATGAAGAGAAAATCTATAGAATGGGAGAAAATATGTGCAAACTATAGATCTGACAAGAGGTTAATGTCTGGACTATATAAGAAACCTTAACAACTCAATAGAAAATAATCCAATTAAAAATGATCGAAAATGTTTTAAATGGTCAAAAGGTGTGACTAGACATCTCTCAAAAGAAGACATACAATGATATACAGGTAAATAAAGAAATGCTAAACATCACTAATCATTACAGAGATGAAAATCAAAACTACAAGAAAGCATCACCTCACCCCACTAGAATGGCTACTCTCAAAAAGGCAAAAGGTAACAAATGCTGGCAAGGATGTGGAGAAAGGGGAACTTACATACACAGTTGGTGAGAATGCAAATTAGCACAGAAAAAAAATTACAGAGGTTTCTCAAAAAATTAAAAATAGAACTACCATATGATCCAGCAGTCACACAACTGGGTATATACCCAAAAGAAATGAAATCAGTATTTTGAAGAGATACCGATCTACAGCCCCATGTTTATGGCAGCACTGTTCACAGGAACTAAGATATGAAATCAACCCAAGTGTCCATCAACAGATGAAAGAATAAAGAAAATGTGGTAAATTTTTACAATAGAATACTAGTCACCAAAAATCAAATTAAAGCATGTCATTAGCAGACACGTAGATGAACCTGGAGGATATTACGTTAAGTGAAATGAGCCAGGCACAGAAAGACAAATAGCACATGCCACTGCTTATATGTGGAATCTAAAAAAGCTGATCTCATATATGTGGAGAGCAGAAAAATGGTAATTAGAGACTGGGGAAAGGAAGGAAGGGAGGTATAAGGAGAGACTGGTTAATGCGTACACAGTCACAGTAATTTAAGAGGAATAATTTCTAGGATGCTATTACACACAAGCGTGTTATAGCTAACGATATTCTATGGCATACTTCAAAACGGCTAGAAGAGAGGATTTTGAATGCTCTCACCACAAAGCAACAATGAATTTTTGAGATGATAGAATACTAAATGCCCTGATTTGATCATTATGTAATGTCCATATGTATTGAAATATCTCACTGTACCCCATAAATATGTACATCATGTGTCAATCAAAAATAAATTAAGTAATTAAACCATTTTTTAAATACAGCTAAAAAAAGTCAACAAAGAAAAAGAAAGCCTTCCTTAGTTCTGTTGTTTCTTCTAGCTACTGTCAAATTTCATGCCTTTCCTTATCTAATCTGTTTCTGCTCTATCACTCTTCAATCCAGCACCATCTGGCTTCAGCTCCACCACACTACAAATCCTGCCCTTGCTAAATAGAGTAAACCTGTGACTTTATTAGGGATCCATTTCAAGCATGAGTTCAGTTGTGATCTTAACTAATCTATCTGTGCAGTGGGCTCATCATCATCATCAGTTCTTTCTTGTTAATACTCTGAAATTTTACCTCACTGGCTCTTGTTCTGCTCCGGTCTTTTCTTGGACAACACGCTTTGGGGCACCCTTCTCATTAATCTATGCTCCCTATGCTTTCATTTCTCTTGCAATTATTGATGCACATATATAACTGTTTGCAAACTACCTTTACTTGGTAGTTCAATAGACTCCAGTCCCCCAAAGCAAAACATATCTTTTTGATGAACCTGCTCCTCTTCCTATATTTATTTAGCTCCATTTGGGGCATCATTCATTAAATCAAAATAGAAAATGATATAGGAAATTTTCTTGTTTATCTCTCCCTAGTTCTATTTCACTAACACCCTATGTAAGACAATGTGTGAAGTTCTTCTGATTGTCGCCTCAATATATTCATCTTTTTGTCTCTATCTAATCCTTCCCTCTATCCTCAGCCTCTTTTTTATTGCTCACTTGATATTTATTTTCTGAAACACCAACCTGATTTAGTCCACAGCACTCATGCCCCTACTCATGCCTCTTGTGCCTTTCAATTCCAGCCCTTCACCTGCACAACACACCCCAGGTCTACTCCATGTAGGTACCACTCCCTCTGCAACTTACTGCATGAATCCAGGGCTTCTTTTCAGTTCTCTCCTGACATTCTATGCATATCTATAGCCTTCAGGTTTTTTAAAATAGAAGTAAAACACAGTGGTTAAATGCATTGCCTCTGTAAGCAGCTTTACCATTTACCAGCAGACAGGTTACTTAACTCCTCTTAGCCTTACTTAATCTCTGTTCTCACATCCACAAAATGGAAGACCACCACAGTGCATAAGGAATAGAGTAGTTATGAGTAGAAAGTAAACTGTTTTGAGCAAGCCCGCATTATATAAACCACTTTACAATATTAATGTTATTGTTTTGAGTATTTTCCCCCTGGACTTCCAGTAGACACTAAGTTGCTTGGGGGTGGGGTGCATTTTAGTATCAATAACACTGCAAACAAGGCACAGGGCAAGGGTCTGTCTAAATTTAAATTGCCTGAGAAGGCTATGTGACCCCATGTTTTAAATAAATGACCAATTTTATTGGATTTTACTCCCTAATTTAAGCTCAAGAAGAAGTAGGCATGTAAGATGATAATCAATGGGGAATCTGGCTTGAGACCAAAACCCTATGTATGATTTTTCAGACATCACCACAGGCAATTACAGACCACCTGGTAAGCTTCAGAGGAAAGAGCTGCCCTCCCCACAATAGACTGGGTGCACAGCCAGTGCACTGCAGTCTCTGCAGGGAGTTGCAATCAAAGACTCGAGTCCCCTGGCCAGCCATACTTTTAAGGATATCTATACTCCTAGATCATATATCTTCATTCAGATCTTCTTTATCTGGAATTTTCAGCAGAGGCCTTCCTCTGCTAAGACCACCTTATTAGGGGAGCAGGGAAACATGATGACAATTTTCTCCATGCTGAGTCAGTGCTCAGTACTTTTCCACTCCTAGTCCTATCTTACCCCCTACCACTAGCTGCTGGTCCATAAAAAAGCAGGATTTTTTTTTCAGGACTCCCAAGGCATAAGTTGACCATCACGTCTGTGTTGATTCAACCGACGCTCAACTGGCGCCTCAGTCCAAACTCCTCCATGAGGTCTCTTTCTCCAGTTTAGTTTCCTGCTTACATCATTGCAGTGAGTGATTAATTGACTATTACTTTATTTGGGGTTATTGTGTTAACTGAATACTCAGACAGTTGGCAGCTCAGCTCTCTCCAGCTCTACTAAGCTCCTAACAACCAAGGAAGACATGAAAGATGGAAGGAGATTGCAAAGGAAAAATATTTGGGAAAACAATATTTTGTTGCCCTCACATTACAGGATGGTATAACCTTTGGAGTGGCTCAATGATCTATAACCAACATATTTCTAGAAGATATCTTAAAAATCCTCTAATCCAATTTATTCATTTAGAAGTGAATATATTGTAAACCTGGAAGACTAAGTAACCTGAGGGCACAGCTGGGTGCTGAGACAAGGCCATTTGACTTGTAGACCAAAAACGTAAATTTCATAGTGTTATATGTTTTGTCGGGTTGAGTCTAAAAACATACCAAGTTCCAGAGTATTCTGTTTCTTCATTCCCTTTTTGGAATTAGTGTCTATGATGTCACATAATCATGTATCATGGTGAATTAAATTAGGACAATCTGAGAGCAGATGTGAAAAATCTATGTATTTGGGTCACACACAAGTCAAGTATCAATGTCTTCAAGTTGCTACATGAACTTGTTTCAGAGTGAAGGCTAAAGATTTTTAAGTGTATATCTTATATTTGAAATTAGGTAGATTCAGATGGTGAAAAGTATACATATTGGCCAATAGGATTTAGTATATATATAACTGATTTAAAACAAAATACTAAATCCTATTGGCCAACATGATGTGTACTTGTGTGTGTGTGTGTGTGTGTGTGTGTATATATATACACAAAATATATATGTATATAAACAAAATATATATTTTATATATATATATATATACACTGCAGTTTTATTTCAATCATACAAACAAAGTTAGCATGCAGAAAATTTAAGTGAAACAAATTTAAAGAAAATAGTTACGGTAAAAATAACAGATAAATGAAAATTCTAAAAAGGAAGTGCACCTAAAAGCATGAGAATTCAACATTCATTAGTGTTTCATCTTCAGTTTTGATTGACACTTGATGCTTGCAACTTTTTAAACAAACTTTTAAATCGTGATGACTATTCTGAAAAGGTTTCAGTACCAATACTAAGATTTGTACATTCAGTTTGTTTGCAATTGACTTGTTAGCCATTTACATAGTGTATAGTACAGATTTGGCACAGGTTAGATCACAGTGTTGAGGAAAGCAGTACCTTCTTGAAATTAGAAAGGATCTCCTAAACTGTACTCAGCTTAAGACATCCAATGTACAAGAGCACAAAAACCATTATAATAATGTGGTTCCAAGGAACATAGTTTTGATAAGGAAAATAACTTAAGCTTCTGTTACCCATTTTAATTACTGAAATCTCTAACAACGACACAACGGTTATGTATACATGACAGCAAATGTATATAATAATTCATTTAGATTTCTTGGAAAGAACACATTTAGCAATCTGGGATGATGGAAAATATAGCATAATTCAACATTGGTTCTTTTTGTCATTTTACACAGATATCACGTTAATGTTAGACCAAGGCACAAAACGTTTCATGCATAAACCCAGTCTCTTTTAAGATTTAGCATTTTATTTTAGGCTCTTATCTTAGTATGGACCACTTGTACCCAGTACTCTACCTAATATAGACTATTTAACTTACTACTTTTGTTTTTGTTGTTTTCTTTTTGACATGAAGTCTTGTTCTGTTGCCCAGGCTGGAGTGCAGTGGCATGATCTCAGCTCACTGAAACCTCTGCCTCCTGGGTTCGAGCAATTCTCTTGCCTCAGCCTTCTGAGTAGTTGGGATTACAGTCGTGCACCATCACCCCCAACTAATTTTTGTATTTTTTAGTAGAGTGAGGGTTTTGCCATGTTGGCCAGGCTGGTCTCGAACTCCTGACCTCAAATGATCCACCCACCTCTGCCTCCCAAGGATTACAGGCGTGAGCCACTGCATCTGACTTAAATCAGTTTTAATTGAAGACTTCTAAGAATGAGGGTGCACATATTAGGGAGAAGACCACATGTTCTCTAACTGCTTGTATTCCTCAATGAGAAGCAGTGATAATGTACACTTTTCCAAAACAATGGTGATCAGTGTCAGAAGTGCTTGTGGGCACGTGAGGTAAGGTAGTGCATGATTGTTCTGATTTTACAACAAAGAAAACTGTATGAAGCTGAGAAGTGATTTGAGTCTTCCAAAACCTAGTATAGCACTTTCTACCACAGTGTATTCAGTGGTTACTCTATGAGCCTAATTTCAGAGTCTAAAATAATGTTGAAATAAAGGACAGGAAATCAAGAAATTCATCTTTGAGAACAGATAGCCTCTCAGACACGTCTCTGTGTCTTAAACTTTTCATTGTTACTTTTCCATTTCTACTGCATGATATTTGTCAGTTTCCCCTAGCTATATACATCAAATGCTCATACTTTAATTTTTTTTAAAAAAAGAAAGACAAATACTGCTGGCATGAAGCTAAAACTCATGCCTAAATAACCGAAACACATTTTGCAGATCTGCCAACTAAGTCTCCTCTCTAATTGCGTGCCTTCTATAAAAAGAGCCAAATTAAAAAAAAAAAAACTCAGTGTAAATATCCTTAGTTATGAATAAGACCATTAACCTCCTTTAGACTTTAGACAGCATGGAAGATTTCAGTAAGAATTACAAAGGAAGTCTTAGCTATTTTTTATCCTTCGTTGTGTTGTTTATTTAAATGATTTTTTTCCTAAGTTTGTAAATTATGTAAATTTTCTTTTTAAAAAGTATTATTATCATCATGCATATGGAACACTACAATGTCTTTTAACATTAGACCCAAAAATAACAGTTACTGATCTAAAAATTATGATTTATCTCCTAACAGGCCATTCATTTATTCACTAAGTTTAGTTATTTAAAATGGTTAATCCTAAGGTTAAGATTTTTTTCTTTAGAAAAACCACCTAAAGTATTCTACAAATTATCTGCCAAGCAGAGCAAATTGGAATTTACAAAAAGCTAATGTCAAAAATATGTTAAATACTTGTACGCAAATGGAGAAAGAAAAAAAAAAAGCCTGCTTTGATTGAGCAAACACCACAATGAAGTATCTTATACATTAACACCACTAGAGGGCTTGATACATTTTGCTTCATAAAAGCATTTCTTGTGTAAGGTTATTTTTTGGTATAAATAAAGTTCTATATGCTCATCATTCTAATCATGGTTATTTTTTAAAAAGACACACACTTACATGTGTACATAGATATAAAAATGTTCGCTTAAGTGATTATATCAAAGGGAACTTGTATAAAGTGAACACTGTTTTAAGCAAGTTAAATAAACTGGATGGTTTCAAATATCACATAGTCTTACATTTCATTGAAAAGTATTTCTGCAAATCTGCATTTAACAACATGGTTCTGATAAATGGCCTAAGCCATGTTAGAAGAAAATTATGTTTTAAGTAACACGAAAATTCCCTTCTGTTGCAAATTACCAATGATATTAATTAAAAATAATTTCACTTCATTTAAAATCATCTTTGTGGTATAGGAATATTTACCTTTATGGAAATTTCTCTATGAATCTAACCTAGATAAATTATATTTAAAAAGACATTAAATATTATCATCTCTCAATTTCTTTTTAAGTAGGGCAAGTAACACACTTAGTAGGTTTGGTTTTTGTCTTGATTGCTAACTTGGCTTTAAGTCAATTTCCTTATTCAGCTATATCGCAAATACGTGTTTTTGTGGGACTATGAAAGAGTAAAAATTATGACTTGGTTAAAGCAAGCACATCTTACAACTTTTTCAGAAAACGTTATTTGTCCATTCAAAATATAAATTAGATCCACCACCTGTTTTGGATGTAGGTAAAATGTTACTACAAATGCAATTTTCAAAATCTGAAGTGGAAAGGGTAAGTTATTGTTACATTCTAGGAAATAAAATAACTCTAGTTTTACAAATGCAAAACAAAATTTTGTTTCCTTCACAGAGACTTTTCCAAATTATATGTTCAGTTTTGGGGGGAAAAGGTAAAAGGATATTTTAAAAAGAGCTTTCATTATGTAAGTAATTTCTTTGGTTAACAAGTCCAAGTTAATAAGATAGTAAATAAGTTCATAAGTCAAAATATAAGACATATTTGACATTTGAATCTTTGTACATATATTCGTATTTGAACGTGTATTGTGGTGACAGACAACATATGTAGCCATCTGTACAGCACAGGTATAACCAAGCTGAATGCCTTACTAGTGGATTCTGGTTGACTATCAGCTAAGATGTCTACATATGATTTCAAAATGTAAAGAAACTCTGGTTGTCTGGAGGCTTTTCTAGTAAATACCTTCTCTGTCTGAATTTCCCCCTGAGGTTGTATGTTTCCTTGTCATTCACAGGATCAAAGACATTGTAACCTAAGAGGTATAATAGGCCATCATTAGTTTAACAGTGAAATGGCTATCAAATTCAACCTCTTCACCAAGGGTAATAGCACTTACCCCTGAATTGCATTACAGTGCTGCGGAATGTTAAATTGGAAGCCTATTTCTTCATTTATATGATCAGATGAAGCCCTCAGGCCAGTTTATATGTTTTTTTTTCTCTTTGTGAATGCAATCGTTTTGTATGATACAATTATAGATGCATGATTAAAGAGTACTTGATAACTTCAGTAGATACAGATTGAACATTCTATTAATTGAAGTTGGTGCTATAATTTTGGTATTTCTATAGATTCTAAACCGTCATCAAAATTAAAATAGCCTGGCTTGTAAAAGCTTCTCATTCTGTTATTTTTCGAATCCTGTAACTCGTAATGCATTTCTTATTCATAGTAAGATTATGATTCTTCTCAACATAGCTTTACAATTATTTTACTTCCTCATCAGAAAGCTGTCACACTCTCAAGTATATTCTAGCAAAGATCACTTTGATATCATAAAAAATTATCATTTTGTCCTTCACTTTAGTTTATATCAAATATTTACTCAATATAAAGGATTCTATAACCAGAGTAATTTTCCCCTTCCGTGTTGCTATGCCTGCCACTTAGTATTTTAGTTTTTAGTGTTCTGCCCATTACTGCTACTACACTACATCTACTATTCTTAAATTCTGTGAAAGTGTACAACATATGATGTTATGCAGCAACAAAAAAATAAACATTCTAAGTTCATTACAAAACACTTACAGTGACACATGTCTATTAGCTGTCCTAATGCTACATCCAGAATAAAGATCACATAAGAGGAATATCCAGAGGTTATTTTTAATCTCCTTTCTCTAGCTTACATGATCACTTCATTCAAGTCTGAAAAATAAAAATTGTATGCAGCTTACTATCAAATAAATATGTCCTGTTCTATGTAATTTGTAAAACAACAAGAAAATGCTTGGCATTTCACAGAATACGATAAGTTTCTGAATACTGAGAGAATAAATGATTAAGAATTTTAAAAATTAAATGTATATATGTAGCAAAGAACCATCAGGCCAACAAAAATTATATTAAAATATGCACTAAGCAGGTGAAATATCACCCCTTTTACTCCCCAAATAAGGTGAGAAATGAATCTCCACAAACTCAGAGTCATCTTAATCACATTTATTCTTGTAAGTATATTTAGGATAATAAGAATGATAGGAAATGTATATATTTTTTATTTCCACCAGTTAAGTGACTTTTATGAACCAACCCTGAATATTTGGATGAGTGAATAAATTAATTTTTAGTATACATGCAGCCATAGAAAAGTCCATTTATCCTTCTATATCCAGTAAGCTATATATATCCATATTATGTTTTAAAAAGACAGCATTTATCTAAATATAGTGAGAGATTCATTAAATAAAGTTATTAAAAGAAATCACTAATTTTTCAATAAGCTGATCCTGAAGAAGACAAACATCTGAAGGTATCTTTAAATTCGGTGACCTCCCATCTGCAATGGGAAAGGAATGCTCCTTCTTTTTGTCTCTAGTTTAGCTATCGTTTGAACTCAAACCAATGACATCAATGGAAAATACTTCCAGTGGAGTTGGCCTTTATGGTTCCTGATCCGTATTACACTGCTTTAATAAGAATCTGTTTAATATCTTCTAACAAAATCTACAAAGTTTTAAGATATGGTTGCTTTATTAAAAAACAAAAACAAAACTTTTGAGTAAAAATGCTATAACCCCCTTACTCCCACCTCCCAAAGCCAGAATTTAGTGGATTCATTTCATGTGAGCCCTGAAGATTGTCACAGAGAATAATAGTAGCTGAAGTTACCCAATGTAACCTGTGTAATCTCACTCACTGTGAGAGGAGGATGAAGAAAGAATAAATAACTTGATAAAAAACCCACCTCAATGAAACAACATCTCTACCTCTCAGTGCCATTACTAAATGTCAGTCAGCAGTAGCATTGAAGGCGTATAACCCACTTCCTTTCTGATTGGTTAGTATGTCCATTCTGATTTTTAATATTACCCTTGCCTCTGGCCCATGACTTTTTATTTCCTTCTTAATCATATAATTGTCAGTTCTTGCTGTTCAAGAATTTCAAAAGATAATTATATATTGATAATAACTGTACATAAAACTTTCAAAGAGTTGATCATAGTTTCAATTTCATATTTTCTTCAATTATAACTTCAATTTTCCTTTTTGTTTGTTCACTATTTTTTCTCTTCAATGTCCAATAACATATGTAAGTTCTTTTTTGCCTCCCTTTTAAATCTCTCATATCTTTCTAATGACTTCTATATTTGATCCTTTGATATTTTCCACAGCTGTTACTCTACATAGGTTTTTGAACAAGTAATTGTTAAGAGGATTAATGGAAGGGAAGGATTGTTGTTTGCCAGTAGGCATACATTACCAATCTTTGCTCCCTATTTGATTCATTCAAGAAATTATTTTTAAATGACTTGACTTGATTGGCCAATATTTAGCCTGGTTTGCTATTTAATTTTAGTATTTTTTATTTATGAAGTAATATAGATGGCTATAGCTTACTGGAACCCAGTGATATTTTTCTGTGTTAAATTTTCTAAAGTTAATATGCATACTATATTAAGAAATCTGTAATTTTGGGGGAAATAGATTTTTTTCATAGATTTTCAAAACTCAAAATCTGTATATCATAATCCAGGAAATCCACAACTAAGAAGGAGGTCAGCACATATATGCAAGCTGTTGATATTTAGGCATAGTATATTAGCTCCTGTAACGTTTTCAATGGTATTTAAAATCTCAGAATAGTCAACTAAAACAGCTATGTGTTGGCTTCATTACATTTTGGTAAGCATGTCTGGGAACCAAGCCAACACTAAAAACACAAATAATGGTCAGAAAGGAGCGCAGCATTCTGACTTCCAGTTTGAGATTCAACACGCAGATTCAACACGCAGAGACTCTTGTCCATTTCCCCTTAGCAGCCTACTCACTCCTCATCAGAAGTCACTGCTCCCTTAAAGGTGTTTACCATTGGGGAGGGAGGGATAGCATTAGGAGATATACCTAATGTTAAATGACGAGTTAATGGGTGCAGCACACCAACATGGCACATATATACATATGTAACAAACCTGCACGTTGTGCACATGTGCCCTAAAACTTAAAGTATAATAATAAAAAAAAAGAAAAGTGTTTACCTGCCTCTCACATACTTAAATCCACAACAGAAGCGCCTAAATATTTGGCTAAAACAGAAAATAATTTGCATGATCATGATAACAATAACAACAAAATAATAAATAAGATCTGTGAATGGTGACTCTATGTCAGGTTGACATTTTATGTGGATTTTTTTTCATTTGTATATGAAATAAGTACTGTGATTATCATCTTCACATTGCATATCAGTAAAATGATGCCAGGAAAAGCTAAGTAATTTTCTCAGGGTCATGCACCTAGCTAGCAACGAGTCAAACCTGTTTCACTACAAGGTTGATCCCATGTTTTTTCTATTAAATCATGTCATTTTGTGACTAAAATATTTGTGATAGAAAATAAAGTTTTTAAATTAACCAAGTAATTAATGTCACAATATATAATACATTACTGGCAATACTTCAGTTTGAAAACAATATAATGTAAACGTGATTTTTTTAAATGATAAGAAAAAATGCTGAACATGATAAGAACTGAATCTTCTGAAGTATCATAGTCACATTAAATTAAATAATAAGGATATGAATGTCAACATGGTAAAATGCTGAATTTCAGAATTAAGTCACTGTAGAATATATATGGGAAATAAAAAGAAAATATTTAGGTGTCTTTCAGAAACATAAATATAGTTCAAATATATCCTGTGTTTTTTAAGTTTCCACAAATATAAATAATCACATATACCTGATTTTCCAACATTAAGGAAGATTTTAAAAAAACATAAAAGATGTAAATGTGTCTATACATTGAGCCATTTAAGTTAATACAATATTTAAGTAATAAGACTCAATCCAATCTTGTGTCATTTACATTAAAATAAATGAAATACTGAGTCTCCAATCACAACCCTGCTAACCCATATCAAATAAGTTCATATTTTTGACAGAAAATGTTTGAAGGCTAACAGATTTATTCTTTCAAAATAAAGCAGACATGAAAAGAAAGTAGGGAGGCTGGTGTAGACAGAATTTTAAATAAATTAAATTACAACTTCATCCTATATGCATCGCTTTCACATTAGTGGTTCACATTAAAAAATCTATGTAGAATATACTTTAAATGACAATGACAATTTTAATGAGGAAGGGTTCTTTTTTTAGCTTTTTGCTATAGTTTCTTGTTTGTTTGTACATTTGCTTTATAATTCCATGCTAGTTCCTTCATGACTAAAGAAACTCTTGGCCTTCACAAAACCCAGTATGTGAGTTGATGTAGAGATTTGCTGAAGAACTTCAGGAGAAACATACAAAATATATATCTCTCTGATTTGCAGGGTCAAATCAAGCTAATAGGCTAAGAAATTGAAAGAATGCACAAATTATAACCTCAAGAAGTATGTCATTTCCTCATTAAAAAGTCTTTAAAGTTAATTGTAATTCATGTGAATTTTTCTTTTTTAAAGATCTTCCATGCTGAATGGTAGTTTTAATATCTAAGATTACATCTAATCTTTTTTAGGTCGCAATTGATAAAACCTTTGTAAATAGGGGAAAAAAAACTTGACATTTACTGTTTAATAATCCAAACAAGGACAAAGAATTTGTCTTCAAAGTATCAGCCTGGAAGGGCACAGCACTTACAAGATGAAGAACGGCGGGGGGAAAGGTCAAATTCACATTGGTCCAAAATGATAAAGTTGCCAAAATGTGGAACTGGTGGGAGGTGAATTATCCTTAAAGAAAACAATTCCTTTAGTTAGAATAGTAATTGTTTTTAAAAGTTACCTAAACATTACTGGCTCATCATTATTTTAAATTGCACAGATAACACCAATATTATATTCTGAATTTCACTAGCTCTTTTTTAAAGGTATGGATCACTGTTGCAAATCTTCCTAACCAATTACTAGAAATATTAATTTTCTTCCATTTTATAATGTAACCATTTTATGTTGTAAACAATTTGCTTTGACTAATTCATGTTTCTGAAATGATGGGAAAGTAATAATAATTAAAATGACATTTATGATTAGAACATTTATATTTCTAACCCTTTAAAATACAAAAAAAAGAACTTTGTCAGGCAATTTTTTATACAAAGATATAAAAGGCAGAAGATATACATTTAAAGATTTTGCAGTCCCGTTGAGGAAGAGATGGGGAGACCCACACACAAAAGAAAAGGCTGTTTTTTTCTTAAACCAAGTCAAACTGGGCCTTGCACCCTACAAAACAGTCATAAAACACTTGGCAAGGTTGAAGTCTTTTCTGC
Organism: Pongo abelii; assembly: GCF_028885655.2. NCBI lineage: Eukaryota > Metazoa > Chordata > Mammalia > Primates > Hominidae > Pongo > Pongo abelii. Next base: position 88,734,974 of record NC_071988.2, on the reverse strand, counting down.
ACTGTTCAAGCAGTTGTCCATTCCGAGTCCTCACTGGATGCAAATATTGGTAGCATCTGACCCATTGAATCAGTGGCTTCTGAATCTATCCCAAAATGGTTTATTTACTTGCCACCTCTTTCCCACCTCGCTTGTCAGTCTCTTTGGCTGGTTCTTCCTCATTTCCAGATCTAAGGCCTTAAATTAGAGTGCCCAAGAGCTCAGTCTTCAACTTACTCTGTCCGCTTTTTACCCTCATGCTTGTATCTACATTGTCCAATATGCTAAAGCTCACCACATGTGGTTATCTAAATGTAAATTTAAAGAATTAGAATTGAGTTACATTAAAATATATGGCCATTCAGACCAAAATCTTGTTTACTCTTGTCTTTTATCTTCTATATCAAAATAATCAGCAATCCATATGGATTTCACATTCAAAATATTTCTATCAAGAAGGTACAGTGTTTTTTTTAGTCTGGGTGCAGTGGCTCATGCCTGTAATCCCAGCACTTTGGGAGACTCATGAGGGCGGATTGCCTGAGCTCAGGAGTTCAAGACTAGCCTGGGCAACATGGCGAAACCCCGTCTCTACAAAAATACAAAAATTAGCTGGGCATGGCAGTGAGCACCTGTGGTCCTGGCTACTCAGGAGGCTGAGGTGGGAGACTTGCTTGGGCCCGGGAGGTGGAGGTTGCAGTGAGCCAAGATCATACCACTGTACTCCAGCCTGGATGACAGAGGGAAACCCTGTCTCAAACAAACAAACAACAGCAAAAGAACGTCCAGTGTTTTTCAAAAGAAGACAATGTAAAAGCAAGTCGGGAAGGAAAAGAAAATCTGAGACTATAGACAGAAATCAAAATCTGGAAGGAAATTTGTCAATATCTATCAAAGTTACATTTGCATGTACCTTTTGACTCAGCAATCCCACTTCTAGGAAATCTATTCCAAAGACATAATAGCAAAAATAGGAAAAAATACAAGCACAAGGCTATTCATTGCAGCACTATTTGTAATGGCAGAGTGGAAAGAACCTAAATGTCCATCAACAGGGGACTTGTTAGTAATCTAGTACCTCCACAGAATGAAGAATTATGAGGCTACAAAATGGAATGATGTGTATCTCTATGTATTACTATGGAGCAATCTCTGGGATATATTGTAAATGAAAAAAAGCACAGTAAAGAAAAATGTGTATGAAATGAAAACAGTTATCTATATGTCTTTGTATCATATTATTCATAGTATATAAAATATATATGTAATTTAGACATAGATATAGATACATTTCCAGAACCTTTTCACTTCTAATCACTCCCAAAACTATCACCCAGGCATAAGCCACCATTTTCTTGGGCCTGGATCACTATAATAGTTTTTTAAAGATAGTAGAGGCTGCTTCCATTCTTGTCTCTAAGTCCATTCTTAAGACACAGTGACCCTTAAGAGTAGGTTGGATCAAGACAAGCTTCTGCAAAATCCATCCAATGGCTTCCAATCCTCTTCCTATAGCTTTGTAGACCTCACTTTATCTGCTCTATCCTCCCCCTCCCATGAACTCTGTTTTCTTAGTGTACTTGAACCACAGCAACCATGTTTCTGCCTCAGGGCCTTCACACTTGCTTCTTGCTTTCTACAGTCTTTCCTATGCCCATCATCATGTCTTTGTCACTCACTTTCCTTTAGTCTTTGGTCAAATATTCTTCCATCTCTGAGACTTCATCACACTATAGAAATACGATCTTTCTCCCTCACATGTATCACCTTGATTTATAGTTGGGATAAAGGAATTCCCTCCTGTCTTATCCTAATGTATACTTTGATTACTTTCCAGACATATTCTCTTATATATCGTAAATAATCATACTAATATTCTTCCCTTAAAAATGCAACCACTCTATTTCATAATGTGCCTTTTTATATTACTAAATATAGCAAGGCCATAATTCCAAGTTAATAAATTTTGAATAATATAATTCATTTGAATAATATTATGATTGTGTTTTGCATGTATATTCCATCAAATAATAATCGTAAGTAAGTTTTTATCTGACTTAGGAGTATTAAAAACAGCACTGCAATGAACATCCTGGTGTGTGTGTCTTTGAACAATGGTCGAATATTGTACTAATTTCAAATCCAAATACTAGAATTGATTTGATAAATGATATGCATATTTTTGATTTGGATCAAATATTATAAAATTAAACCTTTTTAGACAGGAAACACAACTTTATTTTTTAAATCATTACTTATGATGATTTTTTAAATTTAATGTTCTTGAGATTGAATATTTTAGCCGATACAGTCCTTTTTTTTTGAGTTTATTACTCAATACCCTATTCCTCTACTCATTTTTCTAATGAGCTGTTGAATATTTTTCATTGCATTGCATAAGCTGTTTGTATATTTATGTCTATTAACACGTTTTTCTGCTGTCACACATATGCAAAGATATAGACATATATCTATGTATACGCATTTACATAAATATCATGTCTACGCACATGTAATTTCATTGTCTTTCAAATGTATTTACGAAATGTACTACTTTGCCATTCAGAAGTTTCAATCTTAATTAGTCAAATCCATTGTTTTAATTTTAAGCTCATAATTTCTGAATTTTGCTATAAGCACTGTTTTTTACTGGATATTTACCTAAAGTTTTTTCTTTGCATATGTTTGCACTCCGGTTTATGAATAATATAAACATAGCACGCACTTAACACTCAAGTTCTCTGTAATTAAGTTGCTATTTGGAGATTCCACATTGTGCACTTCATTTCCCATACCCTTCTCCCCAATGAATAGACAACTGATTTTAAAGATATATTGAATATTAACTACAGCCAGTTTCTTCGCTTTCTGGGTTTTTTTTTCCTTTTTCTTTTTTTTTGTTACTAATTTGCCTCTCTATTCCCATAAGACTTTTCCTTACTATTCCTAAATGTTTACTTTTCCAGACCAGCAGTTCTTAGTAGTATGTGGATACTGAGACTAATATAATCACTTGCTGAGTTGAGAGAAGCTTCTGGAAATTACACATGCTCCTTAGAGTTTCTGATATCGTTTTTAGGAATAACTTTTTGAAGTAAGTTTGAAGTTACTGATCTCCAGAGGCCTATTACCTCTTTTCTGAGTAAATTACAAAGTTTAACAACATGATGCAGATTTAAGATCCATTAATAAAGAAGGGTATAATGTTTTTCTGTAATTTTGAAAATATAATCTCCATTCATAAGGGTATTCCATATTTATTGCTCATAGATGAAGTTTTCTCCCTTGCTTAAAAAAGTCATGTTACCTGGTGATTAATCAAGTTTTTATCTCTCTCTCTCTTTTTTTTTTCTTTTGAGACAGGGTCTTGCTCTGTCACCCAGGCTGGAGTGTGGTGGTACAATCACGGCTCACTGCAGCCTTGACCTCTGGGCTCAAGTGATTCTCCCACTCAGCCTCCAAAAGCACTGGTACCACAGGTGTGAGCCAGGGTGCCTAGACTTTGTCACCTCATTAATTTTTAATCTTACCTTTATTGATTTTGTCTTTGAATTCCATTGAACTAATTTATTGCCTCACTTTTATCAGATTCATGTATTCTTGTTGTTGATGATGATACCAGGGTTAAATATGTAATGTACCAACTTTCTAAATATAGTCACCTATATACTGGGGGTACTAGAATAGTCAGGTAGGTAAAAATAACAAATATGCATCTTATATTTGGAATGTGTAAAAATTATTTCATTATATAAATATAGAAAATGAAGCTCAACAAAATCTTTAGTTGTTGGGAGGGACAAGCAAAGACACCACGATTTTCAACCAGGCTTTTTCACTGTAAAGCAACATTCCATAAAGTGGTGCATGCATAATTGCTTGTGTTTATCAAAGTATGACATAGACCTTATGTCTGGAGAAGCACTCATTTAAAGCAAAGCATTTCTTCTCTGTATATTTAGATCTTTTCCATAACCATGTATCTGTGTGTAAACATATATTTATACATACATATGAAGCATTCCAGAAATTGCAAGAATAAAAGTTTATGTCTCCGCAAAAATTCTTATGTTGAAGCCTAATCACTAGTGTGGTAGGATTAGAAGGTGGGGCCTTTGGGAGGTGATTACATTGTGAAGGTGCAGGCCTCACGACTTGGATTAGTGCCCTTATAAAAGAGGCCCCAGAGGCCTTGCTCCTTCCATCATGTGAGCACACAGTCAGAAGATGCCATTTAAGAATCAGGAAACGTGCCCTCACCAGGAACTGAATCAACTGGTACTTTGATCTTGGACTTCTCAGCCTCCAGAACTATGAGAAATAAATTTCTATTGTTTAGAATCTACCCAGGCTATGGTATTAGAGCAGCTGCATGGACAAAGGCAAATTATAAATCATTAAAGAGTTTCAAATAAATACGTTCGATTATATCAATATTAGATTTTTATAGTAAGTGTTGCTAACTATAAGACAGAGACGTTTCATTTAATATAATTAACACAAATCCTATAACATAAAAAATAGCCTTGCTTTGTCCATATAAACTCAAGTAACACATATATTACACCGTTACTATCGTGAACAAGTTCAAAACAGGCAATGAGAATTAAAAGTGAGAATAAATGCTATATGTACAGAACACAGTACATACAGTGTAACCATTTAGTATGTTTCTCAACTTACATTTTCCGTTTCTATGAAGCTATGAAGCATTAACACGTATACAGAATATGTGTGAATATATTGAGTATAGTACAATTAAACTAATGTAAAATTCTATCAAGAGAATTCTTATTTTACCCTTCTTCATTCTGCTGTGTCTTATAATGGCACATCTTTATGTCTGAATGTTATATAATATAATGCTCTATTTTTTAAAATGTGGATATCTGATGTATTTTTGTTTCTTTTGATAACTGCTATCTATTTCATCATTTTTTTCATTCATGAATGCAAAATGTCCTAGTTACACATAAATGTCAACAGTTAAACTATGAGGTATGTAATTTTACAATAGTCTTTAAGGAGGAAAATTAATTTTTAAAAAAGTTCCATTTCCATGTTATGGCATACCATTAAAATAAATCTAAATACCTTTAATTACTGTAGTGGTAGAAAATTATTTTAAAATCATCTCAACAATATGTAACTGCTATAAAAATAATCGTGTACAAACTCTAATTTATTAAATATTAAGTTGAATAAAATTGTATTGACATAAAATTAAAAACACATTAAAATACATATAAATAAAACAAGGAATAAAAAGGAAATGGAAACAAGAAAGTTAAGTCGCTAAGATGGTGGAGAATGTGGGAATTTTTTTCTGTCATTTTTATTATTTCCTATAATATTTGATTGTTATTTGTATAATGACAAAAATTTTGAAAATTATATTTAGAACTGGATTCTCAAAACAGGTTGGCATTGAGTTTTTATTTCTGTGAACTTGTTGACAAAACTTCCAAAGTCACTGTTTGTAGCAACCCACCCCCCTATACACACACAGTCACAGAGAGGCCCAAAGTATCACCATGAAGTATAACCAGAAGAAACAATTGAAAGTAATAGCTATTATCTTTACACAAACTCACAGATGTGTACAGACGCACACAAAAGAATTTGAAAACCACAGCAAGATCAAATTGTTACATCAAATACTCATTATCTCTTTTTTATAGGCCAGATGTATTTTAAGCTGGTACATACCTAATTAAATCTACAAGAAAGGCTTAATTAAAACTATTTGAGGTCGGGCGCGGTGGCTCACGCCTGTAATCCCAGCACTTTGGGAGGCCGAGGCGGGCGGATCACAAGGTCAGGAGATCGAGACCATCCTGGCTAACACGGTGAAACTCCGTCTCTACTAAAAAATACAAAAAAATTAGCTGGGCGTCGTGGCGGGCGCCTGTAGTCCCAGCTACTCGGGATGCTGAGGCAGGAGAATGGCGTGAGCCCGGGAGGCGGAGCTTGCAGTGAGCCGAGATGGCGCCATTGCACTCCAGCCTGGGCGACAGAGCGAGACTCTGCCTCAAAAAAAAAAAAAAAAAAAAAACTATTTGAATTCATTCCATTCTGCTAGTGTTGCATCTGTTGGTAAGATCAAAGCAAGAGTGGCAATTTTGTTTCTACTGACAGAAGATGTGTGCGTGTGTGTGTGTGTGTGTGTATACATACATATTTCACAATGCAAGTACTGAATTGATGTATATATTTCAATTTAAGTGTTCACCTAAAGTAAACACGGTTCTGTGTTTCTGGAAATTATTATGTGTGTATCATGTGTGAGCCTTGGAATTTCTAACAAATATTTAAATATTTTATATATCATAAATAATACTAAACAAGACAAAAGTAATATGGACAATCTAGGCCTTTTCCTTAAAACATGGCTCTTTCTTTTCTATTATTCCTAAAAATTTTCATATCCTAATAAATCTGTGTTTGATTTATTTTATTAATAATGCCATTTTTCTCTTACTGGTTCATTCTATGCTAATTCAAATTTCAATAATATAATTCTAAATGGAATCTGTTTCACAAAATCAGATTCCATTCTCTACTTAAAACTCTGCTCATGACAACCTTTCTCTGGGGAGAAAAACTCTGGTAGTAATAATTCATTTTATAATGATTTCTTTATTTTCATGATTTTTATTTCTTCAAAGTAATATGCAAACTTCCTACATCCCACATTCTTCATACTTAGAAACAGGATGTTACTATATAGTGAAATGTTTTAGAATATATTTCATGTTGTTTGCAATCTTGACTACAAAGGGAAAAGTGATCATACAATTACTTGCTATCAAATAGTACCTTCATTATTACCTATCTATTTATAACAACCTCAGTAAAACTATAATAGCTTTAGGTAAGCAGCATTCATTCTGGATGAAAAGTTGTCAGCTGCAATATGGTGGGTTTCATTTGGAACATGATGGGTTGTAAATACACACATAACCACAATTTTTCAAATCTAAGACCAATATTTCTTTTCATTTTAACATGTCTTAAATTAGTATACATACTACAATGGATTTCCAAAGAAACTTGCTGGCCATTTCTGTCTTTCTCCTAGGAAAGCTGATGTTAGATCAATGGTATCTTTTACACATATTGACATCTTAGAACTGAGAAAATAGAGTATAAGCTATGGATCTCAAAATGGCTGATGCTAAGAATAGCATAACAGTATATTAACTCTACTACCACTAATTATTTTATTTTCTTGAATGTGTCCATATTAAGGATAGTTCAAACATTTATAATATGGGTTATTTCACTAGGAATTGTTATTTTTTTTAAGGCATACCTCTTATCAACTGTAGTTAGTGGAAGGTTATCAAAACAATTACCTCCAAAGCAAATGTTATCTTAATGCAAAGTATCCACATAATGAATCAACAAACTCTGCATAACAAAACTGCTTTAGGTATGGGAAACTTAAACAGATTCCAGGATTATATATATTACTTATTTTTAATTGCTTACACTAAAAGCTATTAACATTTCTAGTTTTACTTTCAAATTGGAACTGGTGTTAAAGCACAAATATTAGCTTATTTACATGTCAAATATGAATTATACTAGCAAATGCACCACACTCATCAAATCTGTTACACAAAGAAAAATACTATATTAGCGCTCTGTCCCTCAGGTGGTAGAATTAATTTAAAAGAATAACCAAAGGAATGAAAATCTTAAGAGTGATTGAAAAATATGCAAGAAAATGTACATAGCTGAGTTAATACATGATACTACCTACCACTTTTTAAATAGTAAACTATCCGAAACTTCACTGAAAGAGCTATAATTTTATTAATAAAATATTCATCACTAAAACTGTTGCTCATTTAGAGAATGTTTTCGCTATTTATCCTCATAGCTTATTTAAAATACATTAACATGGCTTACCGATAATTTTAATGGACCAGCTGTGTTGGCTCACAATTTATTTTTAAACTTAATATATCCAAAGTAGTTTTTGTTTTTATCCTATGCTGCTTGTTTCTTTACCTCTGAATGAGCATTAGAAGCATGTGGACAGGAAGTCTGCTCAATGAGCCAGTTTTTCTATATGATATCAGGCATTTACAAACTTGAAAAATCAACACTAAAAGTAAAAAATAAAAAATATCTGCATAAAATTAATCACAGAGTTTTAGTACACTATCTGGAAGATGTCGAGACCACATATCCAACAAACATATCTATTACTTTTTAATTTTCATTACAATGCAATTGTTACCATCAGGGCCACAGTGACATGATGGTACTGTGTAAGGAAGCAGCCTGGTCGGCTCTGCCTTCCTGTAATTCCTGTGGACATGCATACTGCAAAACTCTGCTCTTCACTAGCACCTCTTTGGTCCTCTTATCACTGTTGCATTCCAAATAAATGTTGCTTAAGGTCACAATCACAACCTCTTTCGAATTCAGGAAACATTTCCACTTCCCTTTCTTCCATGGATGGGATTCAATGGCGGCTTTAGTTGTGAATATATTTTATCATACATTTTTACGGTAGCAATCAAAACACATTATGTTGGAAATGGAAATAAAAACAAGATTTCCAGTCTCTACATACGATGGGCTAAATTATGTTTTCCTTTTTCCATAATTCTAGCATTTTCTGGAAGATTTAAGGGGAAATATTTTTTAAACAAGGAACTATTTACAACTATGTTTTAAAAATTTTTAAGTGTCTGCATGTCACAATTTTCAGTGGAGCTCACACAATCTATCCAACGACTATACAGTGGAATTAAATGATATAATTTGAATCTCTCTACTTGAGCAGGGTAAAATGGAAGTCATAGTAAAGTTAGAAAGAAATTATCCCTTCAGTAAAGAATATTGGGATTGCTACTAGAAAAAGTACTATAACACAAAAGATAAATAAAACACAGGCAAGGCAGTGGCGGCAGGGAGAAACCAGGTATATTAATACAAAGACCAAAATAAATTATATGTGCATAAAGTTTAAAACAAATAATGGGGTAAATCCTATGGATTGCTAGGATTATTTTTACAATCAATGTTTACTGAAGAGATACCCAATTCAAGCAATGTTGTAAGTGATTAGTCACTTACAATGGGATACAATGCACAGTTCTGTTCTCTAGGCATATAATCTCTTGAGAAGGTTAAGGAAAATCTATCTATCTATCTATCGATCTATCACCTATCTATCTATCATCTATCTATCTGTCTAATCTATCTGCACACGTAACTGCAATATGAAGCACTTGTTTACAAAGTAAGTTTTAAAATATATTGTTAACTCTGGGTGCAAACAAAAAAATCAGCGATAAAATTATTCACAATTACACCAGGTCTACATAATTCTCTTACATAAAACAAGTCTTCTTCAACATTGTCAGCCATCATTATCTTTTTCAGTACTTCTGAAATCCTACAACACTTCTTGCTCTGTTTAAAGCCCTGATCAAATAACGCCCTTCTGTAACTGGGCTACTCACTTCAATATATTGTCTATTAAGCAGCAACAACAAAACTCTCCAAAATGTATACATATATACCTTTGAATTCTGTAATTTGAAGTCTAAAGTTAATGCCTTTCTGTGGTGTTTTTTATACATCTTCTTGCAAAACAAAGCCCTGATGTGTATCTTAAATTTACTTGCAAGTATAATGTTATAAAACTCAGTATTCCCTGCTTTTCATTTTCTTCAAATCCTTATCATTCAGTAAATCACACATGATAGACAAAATTTCAACACCAACCAAACAATAATATCCACAATTTTACCCATTAATACTAGCACAAATACAATATAATCTGGACTTCACTGGATTGAAAGCATAATAAAATGAAGATAAAATATGATCACTCCTGAGATATGAGGAAATGAACCATGGAAATGATCATGTGGGGAAATCCAGTTGCATGCTTAGGCATGTGTGAAATTTGTCAGCAAGTATGTACCATGGTCAGCATTCAGTAAATTTTCAGATAATAAGGTACATGGCATGTGTGAAAGGACAATCCATTAACAGGACAACCTTTAAAACACAAATATAACTACTTGTTGTTCTCTACTAGCACAAGAAGTGAGTGGTGGTTCTGGCAACGGTCTGTGAAAGGGTCACCGAGGAAAGGAAAGGGCTGCTGAGAACGGTCTGCAGTGCTTTTGTTTTCTTGCTTCCATGGATGACAGGTTGAGTGGGGTGGCAACAGTATGAAAGCATTTCGAGTGTCATAGACTCTTGATCAGTCTCCTCCTTTTACCCTATCAGGAGTAACTTTACAGATATACATAAATCAGAGTACAACAGGGAGCCGTTGTTCACCAAGCATGTTGAGTGCTCCCGGGGTGACGTGCTGTGGAGGACTTGCTCCAACTCAGACTGCTTCCGTCTGATAGAGAGATTTATTTCCTGACAGCTGACAGAGGGCCCTGCAATAGCTGACAAACTCTGGTGTGGCTGGATCAGTAGCTCCAGGAAGAAGTTCTCTGAACTCTCTAAGCTGCAAGTCTTGCTTTTACATAAAAAATGACTATTTTAGTACTTTGAAAGATCTAAGTGGCTTATTCTTTTATCTTTTAGAAATTCAAACCACTCCTATTTACCTTCAAGCAGAAAACTTCCCTCATAGCTGTGTTCCTTATGTCTTTTTAACCTGCTGTTTTCTTTTCTGCCAGAATCTGTTTCACTGAAATAAAGCTAATGTCAAGCTAGGCATTCCCATTCAGGATTGTAATTCTAAGGTGATCTTCCAGTATAGTGTGAAAGAGCTGATCAAAATCTGGACTAGACAATTTTGCCAATGAATTCTTACTCCATAGCTTATTTGGAGAGATGCAAACTTGTTCAAAAGAAATATCCAGCTTAATCCCTTAATTACCAACTATTAACAAATAAGCTAAAAGACTGATGTAATACCTAAAAACATTTCATAAAATTTAATAATTTTTTAAAAAATCTCTAAATTTTTCTTTTTATCTGAATGAACCTAATTGTACTGCATAACACACAGAAATTTTGGATGTTGTATCTTTAGTGAATTAGAAACAGTTGTGGTCATATTTCTTTATTGAGGAAGCTTTTATGTAAATGAATTGCAGATTTTATTGTTATTTTTAAATTTTTACTTCTCTAGAAATACAGTGACAGTAAAAGCAAAAGCTAATGTCATCTCTTCTAGTCATTTTAAACTGTGATATATTTATTGTTATAATGATTACATTAAAATACATCCTCATTGCATGAAAATTACATTTTTAAAGATGTTTGTATTCCATACTAGAAAAAAAAAAAGTAACACAGGGATATGTTAGTGCCTTAAAAGGGTCATAACATTTTAGATTTCAAACATTATTTTGAGACTTTTCTGTTTCATCTTCCACAAACAGTGAGAATGCTGGGTGCAGGTATCAGTGATTGCCCAGTGCTACACCAGATTTTAGTGTTCAAACAGAGATGTAAATTCTAGTCTACTGACCTGTGCTTTTTTTTCTGTTTTAAATATTTCATTTACAAAAGAGACATATTTGCTAAGCTTAAACCTGGACTATTGTCTCTTTCAAACATCTGATTACTACTGTTAAGTAAATGGAGTCACTGTATTGCAGCTCACTTTGAGGGAAATCATAAGCAAAGGATACTTCCTACTCCAGACATCTGCCACTAACTCTGGTCAAATTAGTGGAGCCAGTTTTGTTTGATCCCTCCCATATTGATTACATGCTGTTTGGTCTTCTTTAGTGTTCTTTTTTTTTTTTTTTACCGTAATTGGCTTTTGTTCAACTTTTTTATTACTGATGACAGAGTATAATAGTCAAGATAATGATATGTTGTATTGCTAGAATTTTTATAGCCATGCAAAGACAACCACTGTTACATAAGACATGCACATATTTAATACAAAATACTGATGAAAATAATAAACTACTGCTATTGCTACTCCCACTCCATATCTTTTTTGGGGTGTCATGTGAGCCAATTCATAGGAAACACTTTGGAGATAGCTCTTCAGACAATAATACTTTGACTCTAATTTGCCACTGACATTTATTTTGTCTTATGACACAACAGTCACATCATCATGACAAAAATCTCAACTAGTGTCTATTTTGCATCCTGATAGCTAGGATGCTTTTGTATTGGAATAACAAAAGAAAAGAAAATGGTGACACTGACTAGAACATGAAAAAGGATCTATCAGATATCTTGATTAGAACTAGTAGAGTTAAAAATCTGAAAATGAGTGCATATATATATATATATATCCCATTTGATATTCTGTATTTCCTCAGTATTTCTTAATCAAATACGGTCTTGATTCTCTTTGAGAATGTTGTATAAAGGCTTGTGTCTGCATACACGTGTGTGTGTGTGTGTTCACACATTTTCTTTCCAAGATATGTATTCCCACACTGGGACTTTTACATGTTTGCAGTTATAATTTACATAAAATTTCCCTTTTCATTTGCTATTTCACTTCACACAGAATGAAAATGAAATAAATCTAGACCTAAATAATTAGAAAGTTATTTATTCACATGATCAAAATTCATAATATTAGTATTGTTGTTTTTTCTTTTTTCATTTTCATATAGTTATTTCTTTCTTCCAAAAAAGAAGAAAATTCTAAATTTTGCAAATAAAAGCACTAAATAAATCCTACACATTTTATTTCTGCACAAAAGTAGATTGCTTTGATATCTTGAAAGGAAGCTGAAGACTTTGTCTTGATAACATATATTCCCTCTCTGGTAGTCATATGTATTACATGTTTTATTACAAATGTAAGATAGCTATATAATTGATTTTACACAATCTTGGTCTCCAAAGATAACCATTATTAATGTTTTGATACATCATGACAAATTTGACCCTAAACCCTGAAAAGCATGGATGATATATATTTACACAGTTATAGTTGGTGTTTTTAAATAAAACTGGAATCATACTCTTTAATAGTGCTGTACCATCATTTGTGTCTTTTAACAATATCATTTGATCGGTTTTGGCTTTTCATTTTAATATGTACAATTTAGAAAACACTGACTATAAATCCCATGTTACTAAAAGAAAAAAATCAAAAAACAAAACTGGGGTTCACATCGGTCACGTTGCCAAAGGACCTTAGTCTCATATAAGAAGCCACTAGGTATCCAAGTTGGAAACCAAACACCATTATTTCTTTTGTCACTAGTTCAAGGAATCATACTCAGCAAGTTCTTCCTATTGTTGTTATCTGTGTCTGTAAGAAATGTGAATTTATATTTCACATTTAAAGTCATTTAAGAATTTATATGCAGAATTATTTACAGAATTTCAAGGTGTCTTCAGAGTCTGTCTGTAGATAAATAGACAAGTATTTACTGATTTTAATCCTGGCTTACATGACGGTTAATGTTGCTAACAATGGGAAGTTTGAACTGACATCTTTATCTCATCTCTTCTTGCACAATGACAGTTTGGTCAGAGGAGTGTATATTTGTCTTCCATAAAATGATGACCCAAATGGCTTTAAATAAAGATGATTTACCTTCTTATTTAAACAAATATATCTTGCATCATGTAGGTAAAATTTATTCTCTTTTTAATAGCTTGAGAACTATACTGCAGTTTTTTTTTTGTTCTTGTTTTTGTTTTTTTCTGAAAAAGCAATTTTATTTTCAAATTTTAAGCAGGTGATCCAAGACTGTTTTCTTGAAAGGCTTATATAGTTGATTATATCTTTAATTCTTAGCAAAACCCTGAAAATGATCCTAATATTAAGTACATTGACAAATTTTAGGTAAGCAAAACAAGTCTTTAAGAATTTTTTATCAGAATCTCGAATGGAAATGCAGCTCCTGTAAAAATCATTATTCAGAGTTGAAGCTTCCTACTTTATCAAATAACCAAAACCAGATATTATGTCAAGCCTGTAATGGTTTCCAATGCACACAAGAATTTGAGATTTTTCTTTCAAATGATGTTTCCATCAGTAAAGTAACATTTCTATTTAAAAACAAAATCAATGATCCCTGAAGTTTTCAAAATGGGCTCCCAAAATATTATTCTTCATTGATTGTGTCAGTATGAATAACTGATAGATGTTAGTAGTTCTTTCATTTACTTGTTGAATGGAAATTGTGTAGCTTTTATTTCTCTTTGATATTCAAAATAGTAGATGAAATGTCATTGATCTGGGATGAATGTAATAGTTTGAAGGAGGCATTTATTTTTCAAATTTTCTTTGTCTCACCCCCAGGGATTGAGGAACTGAATTTTTTCCAGGACACAAAGAAACCAAGGTATCTCAAACTGTTTGTGATTTTTTTCAAAAGCCTACTGCAATAAGCAACCCTGCATAATACTTAATGATACACATTTTGTTTTGGAAAAACCACACATCAAAACAATAAGGTTCTAGACATTTTAGACCAGGTCTTTTCTATAAGAAATTCATACCTTTCAGACTGGGCACAGTGGCTCACACCTGTAATCCCAGCACTCTGGGAGGCTGAGGCAGGTGGATAATTTGAGGTCAGGAGTTTGGGACCAGCTTGGCCAACATGGCAAAACCCAGTCTCTACTAAAAATACAAAACTTAGTCAGGCATGGTGGTGCGTGCCTAGTAATCCCAGCTAATTGGGAGGCTGAGGTAGGAGAATCACTTGAACACAGGAGGTAGAAATTGCAGTGGGCCAAGATTATACCACTGCTTTCCAGCCTGCACAACAGAGCAAGATTACAGAAAAAAAAAAAAGTCATACATTTTAATGCACTTTTTCATGAAACTGTTTTGATTTGAGAGAATTAAAGATTTCCATGAAGTCATAAGAAATAATACCGGAGATTTTATGTAACTTTACCTAGATTTTCCCAACAGTAACATTTCACAAAACTATGATGCGTATCACAACCAGGGTATTGACTTTGAAACAGTAAAGATAAAGAACATTTTCATTATCACATAGATCCCTCATGTTGTCTTTTATTGTTAAACTCCTTTCCTGCCTCACCTCCCGTTCCTGATTCCTGAAGACCATTAATGTGTTCTCTATTTCCATAATTTTGTCATTTCAAGAATATTATACAATGGAATCACAGGGTATGTACATTTTGGGGACTTTTTTTCATCCAGGTGCAATGCCCTGGAGATTAAATAAAGCTGTTGTGTGTTTCAGTAGTTTATTATTCTGTAATATAAAAGATTCCAGAATATAAAGGTACCAGTTTGTTTAACCCTTCATCTGCTGAAGGCTTTCTTGGACATTTTCAATTTGGGGTTATTACAAATAAAGCTGCTCTGAATATTCATGTATGGGTTTTTGTGTGAACAGTTTACATTTCTATGGGGTAATGCATTTTTATAATGCATGGATATCCTTCAGTTTTGTTGGATTCATATTTCCTCTGATATTACTATTTGCATGAAAAGAACATGCAGCATATCATCAATGATAAAGTAATACCACAGGTTTATCACCATGGTTTCTTAGGCACAACAAGGAACACTGATTTTCTATGATTAAAACTGAAAGGTAATACATAGAAAAGTTTTAAGGTGGCTCCCGTAATCAGCAGGCAGGAGAACTGGGTTTTCAACAAGGGTGGAAATGAGAAATGCTAGGTAACAACCAGGATCATAGCAAAAACCTAACAAGAAATATGACAAAGACACTACAACCACAATCACAATGACAGTGGACTTTACATCTTACATAGCTTCCCAAAACTCTGCAAACCACTGAACAGCTATTCTTATAAATTAGATAATTCTCTCAACAGTTCTGCTATTGCCAGAATGAATCTCTCATTATCAGTAGTACACAGGTATACATATCTTAGATATCCTACAGAATGTCCATAAAAATCTGGAAGCCCAGCATAAATAATGTATTGTATTTATTATGTATTTATGATGCTTTTGCTGATTCACAATTGAATTGATGACTTTACACTTAAAGTTCCTTTATTGAAGAAGTATATTCAGATTAAAGAGAAATATATTGGGCATATGATATTAAAATGTAACTTACATATTGTGTAAAAGTAAGTTCATTCTGTTTTGAATGCACTTTTGAATGCACTGTATTCCTCTCTATCAATCAATACACATTATGAATAAACTGGCACAGCTATTGATATTTGTGTGTTTAGTCTCATTTTGTATTGACTGCTTTATTGCAAAGAGTGTAGCAAGACATCAACCAGGCCATCGTAACATTTTGAAAGTTCCAAAAACTGTTTCATCTACCTGTCCTTTAGATTCCCTTTCCTCTTATCTCCTCCATGACCTTTTCCAACAATTATGTGTGCTGCCTTTATATTTTTAAAATGATGATCCATCTGTTCTCATTGTCTCCACTTCCAGACCTCCCAGTAATTTCTAAACTGCTAAAGTCTGGTTTTTGACCCTTCTATGACCCTTCCATTCACTGAAACCCTTCTACTACCTCTAAATTGACAAATTATTCTCATTTTTCTTTATAACTCTGCATTGTCTAACTGGTTAATCACTCACTTCTTAAACAACTCATTTGGCCTGTTAAACACCACTCTCTCTCTGGTCTTCTTAACAGTCCTCAAACTAATTATTCTCAAGCATATTTTCAGTTTTCTATTATTCTTTTATTTCTTAAATGTAGGTGTTCCCATGGGTTTCATTTTAATTTTCCTCTCTTTTCTTCTATACAATGTTCTTAGATAATCTCATTCATCGCTGGTGATCTACTCTGACCTACTAATAATCTATAGATTAGTAGTAGGTCATAAATCTATATATCTGTTCAAATTTCTTCTATAGTGCCAACGAAAGTAACAAAAAGTAACAAAACCTATAGCCTCTGCCAAAAAAAAAAATACTTCTAGGCAATGTCTCATATGCTTTTCATAGATTACCACATCCCATTCTCACGGGGACAGTATATGCTGTTGTAACTCTGTCAATGTGATAGATGAAGACACTAAGGCTTAAAGACATTATTAACTAATTACCCAAAGTTACACAAATTTGAAGTGGTCAGGTTGGGAGTTGAAGCAGGCGGTTGTCTCCAGGAGCACAACTAAACTGTATGTTAGGTTCCAAACATGGATTTCAAATGGTTTAGTGAGTATATAAATGTTCCTCAGATACTTACAATTAAAAATCACACAGGAAATGTATTTCCCTTGAAACTTGTTTTTTCTATTCAATTCCTTAATGGTGCATATCCCTCTCAATCCTCATAAGCAGAACCCCAGGTTTTATTTTAAATTCCTTCCTCTGGCTCACTCCCACATCTAAACAATCAGTAATTCCAACTGAATTCCAACTGCTGAATGTGTATTCAGCCTCTCTATGGCTCTCCTTCTGTAATACATTTTCTTGTTTCAGGATCCTTATCATCCCTCTCTGGGATATTACAAGTCTTCCGAAAGAGATCTGCCTTGCTCCAATCTTTCTTATCCTGTGGTCAGTGTAGAACTTTGCTGAAATACTTATCTAATTATGTGGTTATTCGCAGCATTAAATCAAATTTCTTCGCATTACACGTATCTCTGCCTTACCCCTCCCCTTTCCTCCACTCTCTTTCAAACTCTATATTCTATATATTTTGATGTCATTTAACTTTTTAGCAAGAATCATTTTTCTCAGCCTCATTTGTATTTTTACACTCAGTAGTCCTTCTGGATTCAGTTCATCATCATCTCCTCTGGAAAGCCTTTTCTGACCACAGAAGCTGTGATTGACCTTCGCCCCCTAGTGTGCTCCTTTTTCCGTTTGAGATTTCTTTTATCTTACAAAGGCAGCATGAGCTTTGAAGCCCAATACAGTTGCTTCAGATACCCATTTTCTATTTGTGAGATCTTGAAGAATTTACTTAAACTATTTGTATTACAGCTTTCATATCTATAAAATGATTGCACTTTACATCTACATCAAAGTGCTGATGTGAAAATACTGGTAATATAAATAGTAGTTTTACATAGTATAAGTATGCCAAAAATGCTAGCTAGTATAAAATTATCTCTCTAGTTTGTTAGAAACTAGACAGTTAATTTTTTATCTCCCCCACTACAATGACTGTAGCTTTTTATTACTCTGTTGAATTCTCCCCCCATCATATAGTGAGTATTTGATCATTTTTGATGCACAAATGATGTTTTAATATAAATGATTTCAAGTTATGATTATTCATAAACTTGCATAAATTTTTATATTATTATCCAAAACATTAACATGTTCTATTATATGTCTTTATTCTTAAAATGCTAAAATCCAAAATAAAATGGTTTTTAGAAATAATTGGTACACAGAAGCCAGCCATACCAAGGTTTGCTGGCAACAGAAAGAAGAGCAAGTACCAATACCATGGGGTAGGACAACTCAGCAGGATCAAGGAACGTGAAGAAGATCAAAAATGCAGGAGAAGACAGAATCATAGGGACAGAGTGTGCACAGGTCAGCAAAGGCCTAAAGGTAATAGGCTGGGAGAGGGCTCCAGGTTTAATTAAGGAGCAATGGGATGTCTTGGAGGACCAGGGGTAGACATCCACTGTGTAATTCCTCCCTGGAGAATGTGCTGTAATGGAGGGGGTCAGAAGCAGAAAGACAAGCCAAGATGCTATTGCAGTGATTGGGAGAAGATGTATTGTATGGATAAAACAGGACTGACAAGAGTGCAGAGCTTCTCATCACTGTACCACTCAGCTGGGACAAATTTTTTCAGAGCATCAAAATTTCTTTTCATTACATTATTTGTTAACCAATATTTAATCAATGTCTGCACTCTGTGTGTTGGGCATTATTTGGCATGCTAGAGACACAAGCAGCAAAAATAGGCCAAAAAAAAATGGACCTTACGGAAGTTTCATTCTAGTAGGGGCTGGGAAAATAGGTAAACAAAAAAAAAAACTAAATAAATGAATGAAATAATATATTTGACAGTGATACATTCTTTAAAAAAAGGCCAGAAAATGCCATGATAAGTGAAATACTGGAATTTCAATAGGCTGAACAAAGGAGACCTCAGTGTATCAGACTTGGTTAGACGTAGACACCAAGTCGGGAAGACATCTTGAGGAAGAACATGTCAGATCTGCAAATGGAAAGAAATACTACAAGATATTCTAATTTGGGGTTCTGTTGGTGGTTTTGGAGAGTAATGATTTGAGTTTCTCCGATGACTCCCAAACTTGTTGCCCAAATTTGCCATGCTCCCATGGCTGAAAACAGAGCAGTGAAACTGGAAAGCCCAGGCTCATACTTCCAGACATGCTGAATGAATGCTTCCTCTCATGCACCGACCCTCAGGTGCATTCCACTACTCCACACTATCACACTGACTTCAAGAAGAAGCTGCAAGGACTACAGTATCAGTAGTACAACAAAGTTTTGACTCCCCTTGACATGCCACGATGTGAACTTCTGTACTCAGCTTACAGAGAGACAGGACCCGGTATGTGAATCCTTAGAGATGGTAGGAAAGAAAACAGTTTGAGAGGTCAACATGGTCACATATTTGAAGGCAGACAAAACCAAGAGAAAATAACCCCCTGAAATATACCCAATAAACAAGTCCATTCTCTTTGGTCATTTGTCCCCTGTCCCTGTTTCCCCTGTGAGTTGTAGCTATTGCTCTACCAGATGCTTGTTGTGTTTGAGAGAATTATGGTTTCAGCAAAGCACCAGGGCTATTAAACCAGTTGCCATAACCTCCAGCCTTGTTCTTACATGGTTCCTGCACAAGTCAGATCCCTACAGACACTGCTATTTCCATGAGGTGCTTGATGCTGCCATTACCCTGCAGATATTCCACTCCACACTGCAGTCTGCATTACTATGTTACAGAACATGGCAGCCACCTGCCAGTGGTCATCACTATGTCTCTGCTATAGTTAGTCCCTGATCTCTTCTGCTCTTGGTGTCTTGATGCTACCATTCATGATTTGAGTCATGAATGCCTTTAGATAAGTTACTTACACAGCAGCTTTTAGATAAGTGCTTGAGGACGACCTGCTCTGTCCTCTTTCTTTATTTAGAGGCATCCCAAACACCCTAATATTTTATCAAGTTTATAAGAGAATCATTTCAGTGGTTACTTACCGTTCTCTTATTCTCTGTGAATTTCAGGTCCAATGGTAGTTTCACCAGGAAATAAATACAATTTTTAGTAACTATACTGCATTCAGGATTCTGCCTCCCTCTGAAAACTAAGACTTCCTCTCTGAGCCAAGATGTTTATGCCTGGGACTTTATTCCTGCAGGATGATTTATCCAGTGATAAATAAATCAGTATTCATGCAACACAGTTTTCTTCCTGGCCCATCCTACTTGTTGATTAGACATTTCCAGATGTAGCACAGTCTAATACAGACTCAAACTGAAATCTCTGTTGCAAATACGTGAAGAGAAACAAAATATAAGTAGATTTTTATATTATGCACCAAATAAAATAATATATGTGAAAGTTCTTATTGATAAATATTAGGAATAACCCAGTGAGCATCCACTGGTCTCTCCATTTTATTTTTACCTTCTTGCTCCAGGATGAAGGCTAAAAGGCTCAGGACTAGGTAAATCATGTTACTAGTCTGTTTTGACTTTGATAAAAGCACACCATTCTAAAGGTATTCCCTTTCTCCACCTCACACTGACCATCCAGCACATTCTCATTCTAATAGCTGAGCTATCACTTTCACCTTCATTCCAAGTTCCTGTTTTTGTAATCTACTTCACATGTCAGCCCCTTCCATTTTCCTAGCTTAGTATCTGGAAAATATTATGCCCTTAATAAATGGTCACTGATTGAGTAATGTATTGCATAAAATAAATAGCAGACTAGATAATTCAATTATAAAGAGAGTCCTCATTAATGAATTTGTGATCTTTACTATAACTCTCAGCCTTCCAGCTTTAGCCACAGAGTACGGATTTTATTTGAATAGCTACTCTAGTTTATCATGTCCTCCAGATATTGTAAAATGCAGTGTGATTTTTATCCTATGATGATCTGAGAAAAGTGAAATAAAATGTCACCAATTTCGACTTCATTAAATTTGAGATTTGTGATCATTTACCATGCTTTGGCCTAAAGGCTGCTTTAATAATATAATAAACAAATAAGTTGCTTGCAGTATATAACAGGAGGAATGTTAAACCCTTTGGAAAAAACAAATTAATTGCTATATGCCAGCTGAAGCTACTAATTATAAATAAATTAGTGTTGAGTACATCTACGTTGAAACACATTCTGCTTAACAATAGCCACCAGAAAAAAAAAAAACATGTATTTCTTTTCAAATTAGAATTTTCATGTAATCATAGCAGATATTTTATTTATTTGTAATGGTTTTTATATAATCATGAAAATTATGAACTTGAAGTTATATTCCAAATAATGTAATACAAACTCTTATTGGATAGATGTGGAAACTGAGGTCAACTGAGGTAATTTTTGTGACACACTCTGTTAAGGTCTAAGCCTGGTCTTCCCCTCTCAGATTTCCTACTATTGCAGGATACTTCTCTCATTCTTTCTCCTCATTAAAACAAATTAGTAAAATTTTCATACAGTCAGCACTTGTTTGAAAAAAAATTACTTTTTGACCTACATTTTGTAAAATATAAAATAAAAGATAAGATTAGCTGATTAGCTCTAAAATTGTATCAGGCTGTAAAACTCAATAATTTACCTCCTCTGAAATCTTAGAACAATTTTTTGTAACTTTCTTAAGAGAATCTCCACTTTCTATCTGATGGAAAATACTCTCAGATATTGGTTACATTACATTTCTTTTATAAGTTTATAATTACTCTGAAAGAATGTGGTTCCCTTATTTTAAGAATAATTAAATATTTGTAGAAGAAAAGATGTTGTGACCATAAATCCTACTCTATTTTGTCTTGTGTGTGTTTCTTATTAGTTTATAAACCTAGCTAAAAAATGTTAAAATTTCAAATAAAAAATATTTCATTGGGCCTAGAAAAAACAGATAATATTTTTTGTCCCTTTTATTCATTGTTCATATTATCTTAATTTGAGCATTTGGATTTTAAAAATACTGGAAAAACACTTTTTATACAAATAGGAGATAAATATTTTTCACTAGATTTTTTTTTAGTTTTAAAAATTTTTATGTACTACCATATCTTCAATGTACCCATATATCCTAGTGATACTAGTGATACCTTAGTAGAAGTATAAGTGAGTTAAACACCTTGATTGATTTGGGCTTATTAAAACAAAAACATATATATCAGTTAGTTACTTAAAATATTTTTGTCCTTAATTGTAGCTAGTTTACAATGGAATATGTCATTTAAAATTAAGTTGAGAAGAAAATATGTTATAATCAGGCTGAGGAAAAAAATGTGTTTTAAAGGTTTAAGTTATAGTCTGTAAAAGTGACGTGAACTAATTTAACTTTGAGATCTTTCATACAATAGGAATAAGGTTTCTGAATATTTGGCAAGTCAACTATAGTTAAAATGAAATATTTACCCTCAGAGCATGAAATATTGCTTATATTTTGGAAAGAGTATAAAGAAAAAAATATATTTTGATTTGTGTTTATGTTTTTATTAAAACACTCTACTCTGAAAATTACTAATTTTAGAAATATCTTTTTGTTTGACAGAAAATCTTTCACAACACTAAATTCTTTTATTCCTTTGTGCTGTATCCTTCCCTGAATACAAGCTAGGGGTTGGCCCCAAAGCTATTTATTTTCTTTAAATATAAAGTAAAACAGATCAACTACTGTGAAATTATGATCTATTGACTGAAGCATTCATCATTACATTTAAACTACCTGTGTAAAATTTGTGTTTGGAAGCTCTTGGAGTCAATGAGAGAGCATGCTTCAGGTATCGTTTCCCACTCTGTGGCTGTAGAGATGATTGCAATGGCATCAAGGTGAAGCCTGTGGTTGGCAGAACAGGAGTGAAAGCTGTAACATTTCTCGTTTAATCTCAGTGCATTTGTGTTTCTGAAAAAGGAAAACTGCTTTATTGAACTGTCTCCAGATGTGAGTCAAAGTACTGAACATGCTGCCAGCTATTTGCTGGAAACTCCCTCTTGTTAGTACGTGGGGTGGATGAACAGTGGGGAAGACTCTTCCCTGCTTTACTCTTCAGTTAATATGAACATTAAGTGCAGTACCCTTCTTGGCCTTTTTATTTATGTATGCATTTGGGCATTTTATATTTTATTTTTCCTTGCCCTGCCATTTCTTTCTTTTCTTCCACTCTTCTGCCTCCTAGCTCCTTCACTTCTTACCATAAGAAAAAATGTCATAATTCATGTAAGTAACATATTCCATTTTCTCCAGCAAAATATCTGTTATTCAACCAGGACAAAGCTTGAATAAAGAGAATCAAAAGCAAAGGAAATATTTGTATAATGGGAAGTGGAAGCTCATGTAACCAACTGGCTCATAATGAACTCTCTTTTCCTTTTTTTTTTTTTCATGAAAACTACTGACATCTAGAGGTTAAATGCTGCTAGGAAGGAGATGAAGGAATGTGCTTAACAAGTCCATGGGCCTATCCAGAAGGAAAGCTTCAAATTCCCACATTTCTCCCTCCTGATTCAAACTTAGAGGGAATTGCTTAGGCAGGGTGCTCTTGACAGAGCAAGTAAGAACAATTTTTATAAAACAAAGAATTAGTATATACAAGTGATTAGATCCACTTGTGATGACCAGTCTAACTACACCAAGTTGGATTCTAGGTGTAGTTGACAACTGTGAGTTTAAAAAATGAAATTATTTCACCCAGGTCTCCTAAGGCAGATGGGTAGCATGGGAGAAACCTTATGGTTTTTTTTTTTTTCTTTTTCTTTTTTCTTTTACAGATGAGGTCTCACTCTGTTGCCTAGGCTGGAGTGCAGTGGTGTGATCATAGCTCACTGTATCTTCAACCTCCTGTGCTCAAACAATCCTCCAACTTCAGTCTCCTGTGTAGCTGGGACTACAGACAAGCACCACCACCACACCTGGCTAATTCTTTCATTTAATTTTCTAGAGACAGGGTCTCACTATGTTACCCAGGCTAGTCTTGAACTCCTGGCCTGGTGTGAGCCACTATGTCTAGCCTTTCCTCAGAGTATTTTGGGCTGAAATATTTCTGAAGGGAGGTGTATTAGTTCGTTTTCATGCTGGTGATAAAGACATACCTGAAACTGGGAACAAAAAGAAGTTTAATTGGACTTATAGTTCCACATGGCTGGGGAGGCCTCAGAATCATGGTGGGAGGTGAAAGCCACTTCTTACATGGCAGCGGCAAGAGAAAAATGAGGACGAAGCAAAAGCAGAAACCCCGATAAACCCATCAGATCTCGTGAGACTTATTCACTACCACTAGAATAGCACGGGAAAGACCGGCCCACATGATTCATTTACCTCCCACTGGGTCCCTCTCACAACACGTGGGAATTCTAGGAGATCCAATTCAAGTTGAGATTTGGGTGGGGACACAGCCAAACCATATCAGGAGGCAAAGTATCCTTCCATAAATCTTACCCACTTCAAATGTGTGAGAGCCACTTCGGCCACAAATTATTTCCTGGAGCACACCCTGGACATGCACATAGAGCCTGTTTTGGTGACCCTGTGGCCTGCAACCATTCTGTCAACAGCCATGTCTGTTTATGCACCATTGAATTATGCATGTTTCCCACAGTGCATGGCAGTGGCTGCATCACACATATGATGCACCCAATTAATGTGTGCTAAATAGAAATCTAAATTATGACAACATAATATTTGCATGGCACATATCAATTAACGTGTGCTGCAGAGAAATCTAAATAATGACAAGCAAAACATTTTCAAGATAGAAAAGAAACGGATGTTCCAGCCCGCTTAAAGTCCATACATATTTGCTAAACTGATGTATTACTACAATGCATTCCCCTATTAAAATCCAACATATTTCATAATAAACTCCTTTAACACGAAGTGTAGATTAAGTACATTATTTCTGTTTCTTGAATCAAAATCCCCATATATTACAAAAGAGGACATGGAATATGTGACTTTCAACCATATTTTTTCTCTTTGCCTAGTTTATGTCAACCTTTCCATTATCTATAATAGCTAAATAATTTGAATTACAGTGAAATAGCAGTCAGAGCCTCCTTGTAGTTTGAATTGTCTTACAAAATAAATTTTTGTTCAGTTTAGTAATGAGCTGAGTAATGTTCTGTTTAGTAAACAGAAAAGGGGGGAAATTTAAAGTGCAGATTTAAATCTGATGTGTGAGTTCATACCTAGATTTTGAATAAAATAATCATGAGCTTTAGAAGTTGAAAAAGATTTTAAAAATAACACAGCCTATTACCCATATATTACAAATGACAAGAATGCAAGTGAGAAAAGCCATATGAACTTTTCCAAGGGCATAGGGTTAACTTGGAGTAGAACCTAAATTAAAAATCAGGTTAACAAAGGCTGAATTATCACTATACCATCTAAGATTTTTCTGGAAAGTTAAGTCATTATTTAGGTCCTAAGACATTGAAGATATGAATTTTAAACTAAATGCAGACATGCTTCTAAACAATGTAAGATGAAAGAGAAGCCTATATAAATACTTCATGAAAATTTTGTGGAAACTATCAAAAATGTCATATAGATGTACATACATACAGTTGATAATAATGTGTTTTTCTCAAAATGTTTCACATGTTAAAGTTGACAACCATGAACATTTGTTCTCTTAAGCTTTATTTTTTGTATTCTTAAATGATATTTTTAACTGCAAATAAAGGTATCCATTAGAATTATAAGAATATGTTTTGTTGAAATACCATGAATGTAAAAAAAGTATTTCAGAATAAATATTTAATTATTACCATATTCTTCCATGAAAGTAAACAGCACATCTACTCAGCACATTTTTAGAAAGTTCACAAAATACAATATCGTTAAAAGACATGATTTAGGTCCACAGAAAGCTTGAAATCTACATATGGGGGGAGAAAAAAACCCCTACACTTTAATTTCCGTGGTTTCAAAAAACATGCTGGGAATAAAATGTTGTTAAGATTGACATAATACCCTTATCTCTACACATTTAAGAGGAGGGATAAAAACAGTTACATCACAATGATGAGCACTCAGGACAATTACAGGGTACTATGAGAGTACAGGAGATGTCCCTGCCCCTGTGTGCCTGATAAGCAAGGACTGTATGAGTGAAGTGATAGTCTAAGTCTGGGCTATTTAAAGTATACACTAGATGGTGGTGAGGATGTTGGGGTTGTGAGAAAAGAGTGTTCCAGGTGGAGGAATCAGCATATGCAAATTCCTAGGAGCTTGAAGAAACCAAGAATCATTGTGGGGTTAAGATTTTAGCCTGACTAGAATATGGCTGTACAGAGTACGGCTGGGAGATGCTAATACTGCAGCAAGAGGAGGTCACACAGAAAAGACCCCTGTGAGGCCTAATAGGAAGTCTTCAGTTTGTCATCAGAGAAATGAAAATCAGTAAGATTTTATCCATCTGAACCTAGCAAGCAACAGAATGCAGACAAATCACTAAGACTGGCTATGGTGGGAAGGAGTGGGGAAGAGGCTCCTAATGTGTTGTAAAACCACAGGAAAGATAAAGGTAAATGATCACCAAAGGCACAAAGTTGTCGAAGAGTAAGGAGAACTTCAGGGGGAGTTAAAAGCTGGGTGAATTGTCCAGGTAGTGAAGAGGAATAAGACCATTGCAACAGAATCAGATAACATGGTGACTAAAAGCCTAGATTGTTTGTGGGATGGTAATAGAGTTGATTTGACAGCAACAGTTTTAAGAAAGAAAGGATGATAAAATAAATAGATTGGGCTAAATCATAGGAGACAGAAAATGAGGGAGTGTAATTTATCTTTGATGTAAAACTTTGATGGCTTTTGAATCACGAAATATGGGATAGAGGGGATCAAACTTTGAACCTGGGAAATCAGTTCAGAGATTATTTCATGAACTAAGACTGGAAATTCCAAGGAATTCTCCTAGGCTTAGAAGACAGATCTGGAAAAGCTCTGAGGCTGGACAGCGAGGCTCCTGTGAGTGCGGCTGGGCTATAAACTCTTGTGTTGTTCACATACCTGTGGCATTCCCACCAGCAGCAAACTCTTCACTCAACACAGCAAGAGGAAAGTTTGGAGGGGAAGTTAGTTTGTCTCCAGAAAGATGATGCACTTTTACAATAAATAAGTGCACACATAAATGCAGGTGTTGTTGAGATGTCTTTGAGACATGCAGATAACTTGGTCAGTATGTAGCCAAATACAACAATCTCAGAGACTGAGGAAAGATAAGAAAGAAAATGGGTAGCAAAAGTTGGGGTCTTTTAAACCATAAGAGCTCCAAGGAAGATGAAATGAATATCTACATATTGAGGATTCCTGTTGATCCTTTAATCATCTGGACATGAATAGTAGTATTAGGGGACATGTTGATGGAAAATTTAATTTCCCTCAAAGTAATCAAGTGGTTACAGATATTTAGCACTTCCTAGATGATAGATATGAACACGATTTCAGTAAAATTTTGCATCAGCTGCAATAGAACCTAATTATTCTGGAATTTATTTTACAATAATACTTCAAATCATTATTTTCCCTTTATCTTGTTGCCTATTTGATAATTTTTTTCTGCTTCTTAATATCTCCAAAATTAAAAAAGGTAGCAAAAATGTGAAAATAATAATAATGCATGCATAATTTCTTTCAGATCTCATAACAGTTTGATGAGAACTAAAGATAAAATTAGTCAATTCTCTACTAACTGGGAGAGATTAATCTGAGAGAAACAGTTGAAATTATATAATATTTTAAATAAATATAAGTATTATTGAAAATAACATTAAAGCATTAAAAATAACATTTGAAATAATATAAATCATAATAAAATCTAATATATACATTTTAATTAGCATACTACTTTTGTCTATAAATTGTGAATTAATTCCTGCAGTGTGATTTTTGCCTTCAAATGTGTTTTTTTTTTTTTTTTGAGATGGAATCTAGCTCTGTCGTTTTTTCTTTGAATATGTGTTTTGTATTTCTATTCTATCATGTTAGTAAAATTATTTAGTTTTCTTATACAAAAGAGAACCTCATTTTAGCACTAATAAGTTACTACAAATAGTAAATTAATAAAACATGATTTAATTAAGTTTCATTATAAAAGCTTAAATGAATTTTGCCAATACATTTAAAATTTGTTTGATCTGACTCTCAATAGTACCTGTAATCTGAAATTTGCTAGTCTAAGAAATATACTTACACAACAAATTTGGAAATATAGGTATATGTATGTGTATATACACACACATACACACATATATATACACACACACACAACAGCAATACATACAATAGCTATTTTTTGGCTATTAAACTTCATTTCAGCAATGGGGAATTTAGCAAAATGTTTGGTGTTCCCTGCTAGTATTTAAATTGCAAAGTAAACAATTAGAGTAATGCAGAGAACTATGTGTGTATGAGTGTTGAACAACTACCATCAACAAGTTTCCTATTGTTACAAAGAAATAGGTAAATAATAGAGACATTATGGCATTTAATGGACAAACATCCTTTATATTTTTTAATTCATTCACCTTTTAAGGACTCTAAGGGCCTCAGAATAGGCACAGAGACAAGACCAAAAATTCTATTAGACTCTAACCAGAGAATTCAGATTGAAAGAGTCACTTTTTCCATCTCAGAATGAAGCTGCTTCAACATAACCAAGCCTTCATTCATTTGCCATGCCTCCAAGAGCACTTTCTATGGATTTTATATTTTTCCAAGGAAAATATGTTTTTTTTTCCTGGAAGTAACAGCACACTCTCCTCCAAACTGTTTGTTCCCTCAAAGAGTTCTTCTTCCCACTGCATCAGGATATTTTATCTCACCAATCAAAGCAGTTTGAAATATCTTCCTTTACATTTTCTTTTACTGGTAAGGTTCATCAGACAAAATAAAACTATTAACAATGCCAAAAGAACTACTAGACATGCATAGAAACATTTTACAATCACCCAATCAATTCAACTTTACCAATTTCAAGAATTTTGCAATTTTAAAAATTATATAAATTATAAAATACTCCTCCAGGTAATCAA
Organism: Pongo abelii; assembly: GCF_028885655.2. Classification (NCBI taxonomy): domain Eukaryota; kingdom Metazoa; phylum Chordata; class Mammalia; order Primates; family Hominidae; genus Pongo; species Pongo abelii. Next base: position 88,705,920 of record NC_071988.2, on the reverse strand, counting down.
CAAACAAGAAAGTCAACAGACAAAATTATTTAAAAGTATCTATTAAATGTCATAACGAATAACAGTGATAAATCATAAAAAAACTCAAATGTAGAATAACATATCAGAATGTAATTAATCTGGTCATAAAATCTCTATATCAAGAAACATATTTTATCTTCAAATAAAAATACATATGATCTTTTAAAGGGTGATGATTTTCCTGTACTGCTCTGTATGTCTGCTTTCCCATCTTTTTTTCTAAGTCAATTTGTTTTTACCCCATCTCTGTATAACTGCACAGCAGAAAACTATTTTGGCAGTTAGTTTTAACATAGAAGAGCAACCCTTAGTTGTTATTTTGGAAAGGAGATATGAACCAGATGATATTTGGAAGCTATCATCATTCAATTCAGGAATTCACAAGAAAGCCCGTGTGCAAAAGCCGGAGGATATATTTCTTTGGGAAGTGTATTTCATATGATCTAAGCACCTTTGACTGTAGTATCTAATGTGGGTGTATAATTGGGCAGGCTTAGAAATGAGTGACAATTAGTCCTAAGAACGTAATCTAGTGAGGGATAAACTAATTCATATGATAGTGCCATTGACAGGTTAATGGTCTCAGGAAAAAAACAAAAACAAATTTTTAAAAAACCATTCTACCTTGTTTTCTCATTTCTGTAGTTTCCCCCTGTATATGTCTCCCATTCTTTATTATATATAGAAATCTAACAGGATGATGGCCTGAGGTGTTATCAAGTTCAGAGGTTTCAATGATATTTAACTCACACAAAGAATAGGCAAATAATTTATTATTATTTGAGATCAGCATTTGCCCAGAGGTTGCATAATGTGGCTTAATCTTATTGCTGCTTTTTAAAGAAGAATTTCCTACTCTTCAATTATAAGTTTTTTTAAATTGGGTTTTTAAAATTTTAAAGGCCTTTAATAATAAATTATCCACAGCATGTCTATTGCCAACCATAGCAGCCATCTCACCCATTGCTGTTTTTAAAGTACTTTATAATTAATCACAAAATTAACTAATTTTATTACACAATTTTGTTTCCATACCTAATCCATTGTTTCATCTTCTAAATATATGAGTGGTTCATAAAAGATATGATAAAATGCACAGTGTAAAAACATATAGTATTAATGCAAAGTTAGATCTAATATTCAAATAATATAATACCAAAGATAGTCAAGTATAAGCTCTAATATGTTTCATCTTCTTTATTCCACCTATTTCTAAACCCATTAATCAAGATCTGACTCAAAGTTCATTTCTTACTTGAAGATAAGTTTAAAAATTCCGTTAGCAAACAGGGTGATCTGGTGCCTGGAAATAAGAATATAAAGAGAATGTAGAGCCTGACTTCAAGAGGTCCTGTCTAGATAGAAATAGATAATTATAAAACAAAGCTGCAAGTTTTTAAAAATGGAAATATGAAAATGTTAGTGATGAAATAAAGAAAAGAGTCTTTTATTTTGTTCTGGAAGTCAAGAAAAGGCTTACTAGAGGCAGTGGGGTATCAGAACGAGAAAGTATTCAACAAGTAATTGATCGGCAGAGGACAGAGACAGATATTTGCATTCAGTGGGAAGAGGCTGGAATGAAGTCTTCCAAGCAGACATGACAGCAAGAACAAAGGCACAGAAGTGAGTGATAGAATGGCCTATAAGGGGAGCCACAAGCAGTCTGCATTACTAAAGAAAAATGGAAATCCAGACGAAAGAAGCCACGGAGAATAAGGCTGGAGATGTATGTGCACCAAGGCTTAATCAACAGGACCATGAAAATTGTATTTAGGAAGGTGAGATTTATCTGATAAGCCATGGAAACATCAAGATGTTTTGAGCATGTGGAAATGCCCTCAGATTTGTGTGTTTGGAAATTTTATTATCTAATTACTGGAAACTGCTGGAAAGATATATTTCAGAAGTACAGTTCAGAAAAGGTTAAGGATATAGTTGCAACTATGATATATGAGGAGTCAAACGACAAGATGTGGTGCTATTTGGAACGGAGAGAGAGAGAGAAGTCAAACATGACGCTCAGATTGTCTGCCATACTTGTTCAGCATGTCTCCACAATGAGCACCCCACCTCCACACTTCCTAAGTGACTTTTGGCAAATTATTAAACACACTTAAATCTTAGTTCCAAAACTACATAATTGTAGTAGAGTGCTATGTGCTGTACAGGACTGTTAAGATTAGTTGAGATATTTCATGTAAAGTACCTAGCATAGTGCCCGGCACATACTACTATGAACTCAATAAATGTCAACTAGGTACTATAATTAATACTATCAGGAATTTCATGTAGCTATTAGTACCATAACTGAAAAAGAGAAAAATAAAAGAGGTTATCAGTTTAGAGAAAGAAAAAAAAAGATGATAGGTTCAATTTTGGAAATTCCATTGACTACAGAGGAAGGCATCCATGTGGAAACACCCAAGATATTACAGTATCAATCTGATTTCAGACACAGTATGATGGTTGAGAAGATCAATATGACAGTAATAGAATCACAAAAATATGGAGCAATAATATTTTAAGGGCAAAAAAAAGAGAGGTCTTAAAAAGACAGAAAAGAATGGGTAGAGGTGCCAGTGGAGAGTGTGGTGTCACAGAAGCCATGGGAATGGGGATTTGAAGATGAGATTGGCTAACAGAGATAACGTTAAAAGGAAGTCTAGCAAAACAACTGAAATTGCCCATGGATTTGACAAATAGGTTAAAACCTTACTAAAATAATTGTGTGGACTAAGCATATAAGCCAGAAGGTAACAGGTTGAGCAGGGATTCAGGTTGAAAGGTTAGAGACAGTGAATGAAAATTGTTTTTCCAAAAAATTCCATGAAAGTAACCAGCAGGGGCCCTAAAGTGAGAAGCATGGTCCAAGTGGAGATTTATGTGTGAGTAAGGTGTGTGAGTATATGCAGATACCTGCCAGGGAGTGGTAGTTCTGTTTTTACATATTGCAGAGTTAAGATTATTTAGAGGAGAAAATGTGCTTAGAACAGGGAGCAGCTCATGACACCAGAAAAAATGGGGATGGACAGGGCTAAGTCTTGGAGTTAGTAGATGAGGCATGTGTTAATAGTTTGAGTTACTGACTTGGCTTTGAAGGAGATTTTGTCCTCTGAATCTAAAAGGAAATAGATAAGAAAAGCAGAGATGGGGGGCGGGGGAGGGGAGAAGCCAAGATGGCCGAATGGGAACAGCTCTGGTCTACAGCTCCCAGCGTGAGTGACGCAGAAGACAGGTGATTTCTGCATTTCCATCTGAGGTACTGGGTTCATCTCACTAGGGAGTGCCAGACAGTGGGCACAGGTCAGTGGGTGCACGCACCGTGCATGAGCTGAAGAAGGGTGAGGCATTGCCTCACTCAGGAAGCGCAAGGGGTCAGGGAGTTCCCTTTCCTAGTCAAAGAAAGGGGTGAAAGATGGCACGTGGAAAATTGGGTCACTCCCACCCAAATACTGCACTCTTCAAACGGGCTTAAAAAACGGTGCACCAGGAGATTATATCCCGCACCTGGCTCAGAGGGTCCTATGCCCATGGAGTCTCACTGATTGTTAGCACAGCAGTCTGAGATCAAGCTGCAAGGGGACAGCGAGGCTGGGGGAGGGGCGCCTGCCATTGCCTAGGCTTGCTCAGGTAAACAAAGCAGCTGGGAAGCTTGAACTGGGTGGAGCCCACCACAACTCAAGGAGGCCTGCCTGCCTCTGTAGGCTCCACCTCTGGGGGCAGGGCACGGAGAAACAAAAAGAGAGCATTAACCACTGCAGACTTAAATGTCCCTGTCTGACAGCTTTGAAGAGAGCAGTGGTTCTCCCAGCACGCAGCTAGAGATCTGAGAATGGGCAGACTGCCTCCTCAAGTGGGTCCCTGACCCCTGACCCCTGAGCAGCCTAACTGGGAGGCACCCCCCAGCAGGGGCAGACTGACACCTCACATGACTGGGTACTCCAACAGACCTGCAGCTGAGGGTCTTGTCTGTTAGAAGGACATCCACACCAAAAACCCATCTGTACATCACCATCATCAAAGACCAAAAGTACATAAAAACACAAAGATGGGGAAAAAACAGAGCAGAAAAACTGGAAACTCTAAAAAGCAGAACGCCTCTCCTCCTCCAAAGGAACGCAGTTCCTCACCAGCAACGGAACAAAGCTGGATGGAGAATGACTTTAACGAGTTGAGAGGAGAAGGCTTCAGACGATCAAATTACTCTGAGCTACAGAAGGATACTCAAACCAAAGGCAAAGAAGTTGAAAACTTTGAAAAAAATTTAGAAGAATGTATAACTAGAATAACCAATACAGAGAAGTGCTTAAAGGAGCTGATGGAGCTGAAAACCAAGGCTCGAGAACTACGTGAAGAATGCAGAAGCCTCAGGAGCCGATGCGATCAACTGGAAGAAAGGGTATCAGCGATGGAAGATGAAATGAATGAAATGAAGTGAGAAGGGAAGTTTAGAGAAAAAAGAATAAAAAGAAATGAGCAAAGCCTCCAAGAAATATGGGACTATGTGAAAAGATCAAATCTACATCTGACTGGTGTACCTGAAAGTGACAGGGAGAATGGAACCAAGTTGGAAAACACTCTGCAGGATATTATCCAGGAGAACTTCCCCAATCTAGCAAGGCAGGCCAACACTCCGATTCAGGAAATACAGAGAACGCCACAAAGATACTCTTTGAGAAGAGCAACTCCAAGACACATAATTGTCAGATTCACCAAAGTTGAAATGAAGGAAAAAATGTTAAAGGCAGCCAGAGAGAAAGGTCGGGTTACCCTCAAAGGGAGGCCCATCAGACTAACAGCGGATCTCTTGGCAGAAACTCTACAAGCCAGAAGAGAGTGGGGGCCAATATTCAACATCTTAAAGAAAAGAATTTTCAACCCAGAATTTCATATCCAGCCAAACTAAGCTTCATAAGTGAAGGAGAAATAAAATACTTTACAGACAAGCAAATGATGAGAGATTTTGTTACCACCAGACCTGCCCTAAAAGAGCTCCTGAAGGAAGCACTAAACATGGAAAGGCACAACCGGTACCAGCCGCTGCAAAATTATGCCAAAATGTAAAGACCATTGAGACTAGGAAGAGACTGCATCAACTAATGAGCAAAATAACCAGCTAACATCATAATCACAGGATCAAATTCACACATAACAATATTAACTTTAATTGTAAATGGACTAAATGCTCGAATTAAAAGACACAGACTGGCAAAATGGATAAAGAGTCAAGACCCATCAGTGTGCTGTATTCAGGAAACACATCTCACGTGCAGAGACACACATAGCCTCAAAATAAAAGGATGGAGGAAGATCTACCAAGCAAATGGAAAACAAAAAAAGGCAGGGGTTGCAATCCTAGTCTCTGATAAAACAGACTTTAAACCAACAAAGATCAAAAGAGACAAAGAAGGCCATTACATAATGGTAAAGGGATCAGTTCAACAAGATGAGCTAACTAACCTAAATATATGTGCACCCAATAAAGGAGCACCCGCATTCATAAAGCAAGTCCTGAGTGACCTACAAAGAGACTTAGACTCCCACACATTAATAATGGGAGACTTTAACACCCCACTGTCAACATTAGACAGATAAACGAGACAGAAAGTCAACAAGGATACCCAGGAATCGAACTCAGCTCTGCACCAAGCGGACCTAATAGACATCTACAGAACTCTCCACCACAAATCAACAGAATGTACTTTTTTTTCAGCACCACACCACACCTATTCCAAAACTGACTACATACTTGGAAGTAAAGCTCTCCTCAGCAAATGTAAAAGAACAGAAATTATAACAAACTATCTCTCTGATCACAGTGCAATCAAGCTAGAACTCAGGATGAAGAATCTCACTCAAAACCACTCAACTACATGGAAACTGAATAACCTGCTCCTGAATGACTGCTGGTTACATAATGAAATGAAGTCCGAAATAAAGATGTTCTTTGAAACCAACGAGAACCAAGACACAACATACCAGAATCTCTGGGATGCATTCAAAGCAGTGTGTAGAGGGAAACTTATAGCACTAAATGCCCACAAGAGAAAGCAGGAAAGATCCAAAATTGACACCCTAGCATCACAATTAAAAGAACTAGAAAAGCAAGAGCAAACACATTCAAAAGCTAGCAGAAGGCAAAAAATAACTAAAATCAGAGCAGAACTGAAGGAAATAGAGACACAAAAAACCCTTCAAAAAATTAATGAATCCAGGAACTGGTTTTTTGAAAGGATCAACAAAATTGATAGACCACTAGCAAGACTAATAAAGAAAAAAAGAGAGAAGAATCAAATAGATGCAATAAAAAATGATAAAGGGGATATCACCACCGATCCCACAGAAATACAAACTAGCATCAGAGAATACTACAAACACCTCTACGCAAATAAACTAGAAAATCTCAAAGAAATGGATAAATTCCTTGACACATACACTCTCCCAAGACTAAACCAGGAAGAAGTTGAATCTCTGAATAGACCAATAACAGGAGCTGAAATTGTGGCAATAATCAATAGCTTACCAACCAAAAGGAGTCCAGGACCAGATGGATTCACAGCCGAATTCTACCAGAGGTACAAGGAGGAACTGGTACCATTCCTTCTGAAACTATTCCAATCAATAGAAAAAGAGGGAATCCTCCCTAACTCATTTTATGAGGCCAGCATCATACTGATACCAAAGCCAGGCAGAGACACAACCAAAAAAGATAATTTTAGACCAATAACCTTGATGAACACTGATGCAAAAATCCCCAATAAAATACTGGCAAACCGAATCCAGCAGCACATCAAAAAGCTTATGCACCGTGATCAAGTGGGCTTCATCCCTGGTGCAAGGCTGGTTCAATATACGCAAATCAATAAATGTAATCCAGCATATAAACAGAACCAAAGACAAAAACCACATGATTATCTCAATAGATGCAGAAAAGACCTTTGACAAAATTCAACAACCTTCATGCTAAAAACTCTCAATAAATTAGGTATTGATGGGACATATCTCAAAATAATAAGAGCTATCTATGACAAACCCACAGCCAATATCATACTGAATGGGCAAAAACTGGAAGCATTCCCTTTGAAAACTTGCACAAGACAGGGATGCCCTCTCTCAGCACTCCTATTCAACATAGTGTTGGAAGTTCTGGCCAGGGCAATTAGGCAGGAGAAGGAAATAATGGGTATTCAATTAGGAAAAGAGGAAGTCAAATTGTCCCTGTTTGCAGATGACATGACTGCAAACAATAGAAATATATCTATTTCTAGATATAGATGTATATCTAGAAAACCCCATTGTCTCAGCCCAAAATCTCCTTAAGCTGATAAGCAACTTCAGCAAAGTCTCAGGATACAAAATCAATGTTCAAAAATCACAAGCATTCTTATACACCAACAACAGACAAACAGAGAGCCAAATCATGAGTGAACTCCCATTCACAATTGCTTCGAAGAGAATAAAATACCTAGGAATCCAACTTACAAGGGACATGAAGGACTTCTTCAAGGAGAACTACAAACCACTGCTCAAGGAAATAAAAGAGGATACAAAGAAATGGAAGAACATTCCATGCTCATGGGTAGGAAGAATCAATATTGTGAAAATGGCCATACTGCCCAAGGTAATTTATAGATTCAATGCCATCCCCATCAAGCTACCAATGACTTTCTTCACAGAATTGGAAAAAACTACTTTAAAGTTCATATGGAACCAAAAAAGAGCCCGCATCGCCAAGTCAATCGTAAGCCAAAAGAACAAAGCTGGAGGCATCACGCTACCTGACTTCAAACTATACTACAAGGCTACAGTAACCAAAACAGCATGGTACTGGTACCAAAACAGAGATATAGATCAATGGAACAGAACAGAGCCCTCAGAAATAACGCCGCATATCTACAAGTATCTGATCTTTGACAAACCTGAGAAAAACAAGCAATGGGGAAAGGATTCCCTATTTAATAAATGGTGCTGGGAAAACTGGCTAGCCATATGTAGAAAGCTGATAATGGATCCCTTCCTTACACCTTATACAAAAATCAATTCAAGATGGATTAAAGACTTAAATGCTAGACCTAAAAACATAAAAGCCCTAGAAGAAAACCTAGGCATTACCATTCATGACATAGGCATGGGCAAGGACTTCATGTCTAGAATACCAAAAGCAATGGCAACAAAAGCCAAAATTGACAAATGGGATCTAATTAAACTCAAGAGCTTCTGCACAGCAAAAGAAAGTACCATCAGAGTGAACAGGCAACCTACAAAAATGGGAGAAAATTTTCGCCACCTACTCATCTGACAAAGGGCTAATATCCAGAATCTACAATGAACTCCAACAAATTTACAAGAAAAAAACAAACAACCCCATCAAAAAGTGGACGAAGGACATGAACAGACACTTCTCAAAAGAAGACATTTATGCAGCCAAAAAACACATGAAAAAATGCTCACCATCACTGGCCCTCAGAGAAATGCAAATCAAAACCACAATGAGATACCATCTCACACCAGTTAGAACGGCAATCATTAAAAAGTCAGGAAACAACAGGGGCTGGAGAGGATGTGGAGAAATAGGAACACTTTTACACTGTTGGTGGGACTGTAAACTAGTTCAACCATTGTGGAAGTCAGTGTGGTGATTCCTCAGGGATCTAGAACTAGAAATACCATTTGACCCAGCCATCCCATTACTGGGTATATACCCAGAGGACTATAAATCATGCTGCTATAAAGACACATGCACACGTATGTTTATTGCGGCATTATTCACAATAGCAAAGACTTGGAACCAACCCAAACGTCCAACAATGATGGACTAGATTAAGAAAATGTGGCACCTATACACCATGGAATACTATACAGCCATAAAGAATTATGAGTTCATGTCCTTTGTAGGGACATGGATGAAATTGGAAATCATCATTCTCAGTAAACTATCGCAAGAACAAAAAACCAAACACCGCATGTTCTCACTCATAGGTGGGAATTGAACAATGAGAACACATGGACACAGGAAAGGGAACATCACACTCTGGGGACTGTTGTGGGGTGGGGGGAGTGGGGAGGGATAGCACTGGGAGATATACCTAATGCTAGATGATGAGTTAGTGGGTGCAGCGCACCAGCATGGCACATGTATACATATGTAACTAACCTGCACATTGCACACATGTACCCTAAAACCTAAAGTATAATAATAATAAATAAATAAATAAATAAAAAAGCATAAACTAGAAAAAAAAGAAAAGCACAGACAGGCATATATTTGTAAATATTACTGGGGACAGAGGGTTGTCAAGTGAGGTAGGAGCCCTATGCCAGATGCTTGAAATGTTTTCAATAAATGAAGGAAAATATCATCCGCCAAGTGCCAAGAGATCTGAATTTTAGAAGACTGGGGAAGGTTTGAGGTAGCAGTAGGCAGAGGGAGTGCATGAGCTGACAAATGACAATGAGAAGCTTGGGGAGCATTGACAAATGTCTGGCTGAAACTAGAGACAATGACGGTGTAATGGTTCCCAAGTGCATAACTGCATGATTTTCTCCAGATGGATCCCTGTGTCTGGGTGTAAGAATGTGAAAAGTAGATGTTTTAACCAATGCCATGTTGATGGCATCATCGATTGTGGTAAAAATGTAGTTTTGATGATCAAATATGGAGCCCACACTGTGAAGGGTATGAAGGGTTCCAGTGGGCATGATAGACCAAAAAAAAAAAAAAAAAAAATTAAGCAATTGAGGGACTAGGGAGTTTAATGAAGTTGACTAGAAATACTCATTCTTGCTCAAACTTGTGGCTCCAGTAAGAGCTTATATTCACAGCAATTCGCCACTGTGGCCACTGTGGTGGCATCATACATACCTTGCCACTGTGTTCAGGCCAGGGTATTCCTCCCCTAAGCAGATCAATTTGTGTAGTTCCTGGAATTTTTCTACCAGATCTGGGGGGAACTCTCACTTTCCCTTTCTTTTTGTGAAGTTCTCAGTATGTAAGTTCAGATTCGCGAGGGAATCGATGTAATGTTTAAAAGAAACAGATGTGGAAGAAGGACAGAGGGAGGGAGAAAGTATGGAGAAAGAGAGAAAGAGAAAGTGAGAGACAGAAGAGAGAATGGTAATGATGATATAATTACTATTAGGGGTTAATATGAACATTGTTTAAAAAAATAAACAAAACAACCTGGGACCCACCCAGGGATGCAGAGTCCCCATCCACAGTTGTGTGAGCAGGTGGATTTTCCCATCCATGCACTCTTTGAAGACCTAAGTCTTTATATATAGTTTAATAAAGGTAATTGAATAAAAATTAAGCTAGTTATGTTATACTATATATTTTGAACACTCTGCCAAAGCATCTGCAGAAGCAGAAGGAGAGGGAGCATTATCAACTCCCAAATAAAAATAACTTTTTTTCCAGTTAAATGATTCTTTCCATTGCATTCTGTACATTACTCTGAAACTAAGCTCAAAGTAGTCAAGTTTTAAAGAATGTCTATCTGGTGTAATTAAACTATGAATTAGTGTTTAGTAGAGCTTAACGTTTAGAATAGCTAAAAGGGATAATACTTCTTGCATTTAGCTGTAGAAGTTAAAGTGCTTTTGGGTTGTTTGTCTTAAACAGATCATTTTGGAAAGGTTCAATTTAGAAATTATAAGAATGAGTGGAATTCATATTTTATAGCATTGGTCCCCAATCTTTTTGGCACCAGAGACTGATTTCATGGAAAACAATTTTTCCACAGATGGGGTGGGTGGTGGTGGTGGTGGGGGCAATGATTTTGAGATGAAACTGTTCCACCTCATATCTTCAGGCATTACAGTCTCATAGGAACTGTCAACCTAGATCCCTCGCATGCACAGTTCACAATAGTGTTCGTGCTCCTATGAGAACCTAATGCTGATGCTGATCTGACAGGAGGCAGAGCTCAGGCAGTAATGCTTGCTCACCTCCTGCTGTGCAGCCTGGTTCCTAACAGGCCAAGGACTGGTACAGGTCCACAGCCTGGGAGTTGAGGACCCATGTTTTATAGAACAGATGAGTCAATTCATCAAATACCCATCATGTAATAACTATTCTATGTGCTATAGTCAATTTATTTACCTCACCATGCCTATGTCTACAGATCACATCTCTCTCTCTCCACACACACACACACACATACACACACAAATATAAACTTATAGAACGTTTGGTTTTGCCAAGTTTATGAGCCTAGAAACTATACTAAGATTTATTTGACAAATCTAAGTCTGAAGAGACACAGTTATTTGAGCAGACTCTCCCTTCCAAGCTGCACTTGTCCCTTCCTGCCAGCTCAGTCTCATTTCCATACTGAGGCTGAAGTATGGGGTGGATTCCGGAGATCACTCTTTTATCAAATCTCTCATCTCTTAGACAGCCTACTCTCTATACCCTCCTTCTTTTCAAAAGTTCTCTTTGAGATCAAGCGAGAAATCTTTTCTCCTATAGGACAGCTTCTACTTTCAGTCTTAGTTGGACCCAAAACAGTTCTTTTCTTTTGAAATGTTGAGATAATTCTTTCACGAGACTGGTTAGACTTCCAGTGTCAGGAGTTCCAATGATGGAGCCCTGGTGTGCTCCAACATCCACATGTCAGAAAAGGAAAATCCTTTAAGGAGACCTAGCAGGAATGACCAGTGAGATAGGATGAAACAACCAGGTCAAATGCTCCAGATGGGGCAATTAAGATGTGGACCAAGAAGTGACATTTAGACTTGGCGGTGTTGCAGTTATTAGTGCTTCTTTACATTCACAATTTGTAGAGACTGGTGTGGCAAAATCTGATTGACGTGCACCAAATAGAAACTGACAGCAAGGTAATTGATGATCATGGCTAAGAGAATTCAGGCAAGGCATTCTGCTGAAAAGAGGAATGAAGATATGGGGCAGTAACTGGAGGGGAAAGTGGGGCTAAGAAAATACTTGTTATGTATGTAAGAAATAACAGCTGGTGAGAAAGACATGACAGAGCAAAGAAGAAAATGAAACAATGAGAGCAGAGAGTTGCACGCTGATCTCCTTGCATAGGTGATAGAAGATGGGATTTGGTGCAGGTAGTATATGTTGAATGAATGGAAGAATAAATGAATGAATGAATAACTCAAAGAATCATAGAAAGACTTTTTTAATATTTGCAGCATTGTATTAGAGAAAAATATTTGTAAGCAAAATAAAATTATATTCCATTCACAGAGTCTTTAACAATAGTAAAAGAACTATGTTATCCAAATATTCAATCAATTAATAAAGTCAGTGAGCATCCACTATAGAATGAGCAATATGTCTGACATTGTAAAAATGAAAGAAAAGCCTAAGACAGGTTTGTTACCCTTAAGTTATGCAATGTATAGTTAAGAAAAACGCAGTATGTATAACCAGCTGATAAACTGCCTACATTATTCAGTGTTTAATATATCTTAGTATATTTATTATTATCATTAAAATATCATTAAATTACTGCTATAGATTTTTTAACCTCTGTAGTCAATTATTTCATTTGACTCAAAGTACAAAGATACTCTGTGAAAAACGAATCTTCTTTCCTTAGGCAGCTTCATTGATATCTAGTATGCAAACTGCTCTTAACGTTCCTAATTTTGCTCTTTTGCCTAATGTTCTCCCTGGGATTCAAAATCATTCCCGTAAGGACCATATCAGTGGAAATGTTCTTTTATTCTTCTAAGGCAATGTACTGCCCAGGACACTGATTTTACTTTGATTGTTGATTTCCTTTTCCATTTTCCTAACACAGACATTTCACATGTAGTTTTACTGTTTTAAAGTCAGTAAGGGTTCAGAGCTCAGGTTTGGAATCAGGCCGGCCAGGATCTCATGCCACTCACCATAGGGACCCTGGAATGTGTATGAAGTTCCCTGTGCTCCGACATCCTCATCTGTAAAATGATGCTAATGACAGCATGACTCACAGAATTTTTGTTAGTATTAAATGAGTAAATACATCGGAAATAATAGAGGGGTGTACAACACATGGTAAGTACTCATTGAATATTAATCCTTTATATTCCATAGGGCTTCTGTGACTCATGCCTCAGTGCCTGGCTCAGTCACGTTCTATACTATTTTTTCTTGAAAGAGGAGGACAGTCTTAGACTTTTCCCAGGTCCTGGATGAGGAAATTGAGTACTATATCCAAACTGTGCAGCAAGTGTAAAAACAGACTCAAATTCAAGATTACTTACAATTGACTATGGAAATATACAAGGATGTATCATATTTTTCACATCAAATTTTGAGAATTCATACATTATCATCATGATTTGTCCCACAGCATGTGTGTAAGTAATTCCTAAATTACAGACATGCCTTCTGCAGTCCTCTTCTCTGAGCCCTGGGTTTATTTTCACATGTCTTCTTAATGTTTCCACTGTGATGGCCTGATGGAATATCAAGTAAAATATATCTAGAACCAATCTTATATTTCCATTACCCATATTTCCTACTTCCCAACAAACAAGTCCTCCTTGGAATGTCTTTTTTTCCATATGTGTCATTGCCCAGTTCTGAACTTTAAATTATGACTTCATCTTACAATTCACTTCAATGTCCACGCTCACAATACCCACGATGTTACTGTGTCTTAGAAATCGTATTCAAAAAATTTGAATGTTTTATTCAGAAAGAGAGATGTGGGCCAGACATAGTGGCTCACACCTGTAACACCAGAAATTTGGGAGGCCAAGGAGGGAGGATGGCTTGAGACCAGGATTTTGAGATCAGCCTGTGCAACATAGCAAAACCCTGTTCCTATAATAAATGAATGCATAGAGATGTGCTATGTGGGTGTGTATGATCTGAAAATGACAGCTTGAGGTTATGTGAGAGTATGAATCAGTGAACAAATGGGTTTGGCAACTTCTAGTCATTCCTTGGGCAGATGTCTTGCAAAAAGAATCTAAGAGGAAGACATGGAACATATCCATATAGGTCAGAGCTCAGCAATTGGAAATTTAGAGACATAATAACTCATGTGAAGGTACTGAGGCCCAGAGACTGTGCTTGAAGCTTTTTCCAAATGTCATCTCATTCTATTCAATTCTTAAAACAAACTTGTGAGCTATTACTGGCCCCATTTTGCAGATTAGGAAACCAAAGTTTGAGAAGCCTCATTCACAAGCAAAGAATAAACATGCCAGGAGGAAGCTTATTATGTGGAAAAAAAAAATTGTTAAAAGTAACAACCAAATTTTATTATTTAAAAAAGTGGTATGTGCATATAGATGTGTGTGTGGTACTATATCAAACTGTTAACAATGATATTTGTGGTGTGTGCATATAGATACGTGTGTGTGTGTAAGGTACTACATCAAACCATTAACATGATATTCTCTTGTTGGGAGATTTCTGAAATTTGATCTGGGGAATCAATTCTTGTCATCTGCCAGCAAATAAGTAAAAATGAAGACAGACTGGTAGATCCTAAAGGGATGGCACAGAAGACAATAGAGAGAGATTCACCTAAGCGCCCATCAATGGATACATAAATTTTTAAAATGTGGTATATACACACTGTTAAATATTAGTTAGACACAATAGAGAATGAAATCTTGTCATTTGCAGCAAAAACAACAACAACAACATCGAAAAAAACAAAGTGAGTCAGCAAATAATTGCAGGAACACTGGCAGGGGGACTAGAGAACCAGTGCAAAGACCAGAAGCACAGAGATTGCCCCATATTTGAAGAATGATTAACACAGAAAAGGAGCTCATTTCTTCATTAAGCCATAGGCTCTGATGCCCAGTTGAGAAGAATCCCTGTGCTATTTACTCCAATATTGCTATCACTCTATTTTGCACACACCAGTGGGCCATGCTGAAATGCCCTCTCTGCCAATATAAAGCCTATCTTGAACATGTGAGTCAAGCCTTCCACTTTTTCAGGGTAGTCCGGTTTATAAGACATGTTCACTTTTGAACTGCTGTAACTTTTATCTGGTCAACTTTGCTAATATTAGTTACCCAGTGATTCCACTGCCATACAAATCTTGCCGTGCATATTTTATCCCTACAACTAGATTTTATGCTCCTTAAACTTTAGGCTTTATCTTATTTTTGCTTCCTCGCATAAAGCTTTGAATGTGGTGATTTACTTGTAGATCTATTTGATAAACATTGGTTAATTAACATACTGATTTTAGATTCAGAATTCTTTATAAGCAGTAAGTAGAAACATTAGCAGAAATAAGACTAGGTAATGATCTCTACAATTCAATTCAATATAATTAATGTGTGTGAATTTAAAATAAAATTTTATGTGAATAAATTGTTAAAGTTGAGATTTTCATATAATGAAACAAGAAAATTTAAACTAAGGTTCCCCTTAGTAACCATAATTCATTCCCTTATGCATGTATAATATTTCATTGATATTAATTTACAATTATGTTGTATATATAAATATATAGGTAATGAATAACCCTGACAATAAAAAGAACATATAGACTATTAAAATAATGCCTTAAATTATAGTGTGTGGGAGATCTCTCTAATTCTGCTTTAATATTACAAATATTTTTGAGAATTTTCACAAAAGTATCTCAGAGTTACACTTTTTCATAACCAGCTGTGCTCACTATTTTTCTAGTCATTCAAATCTTTTCTTTGCATTAATTTTCCGATACATTCTTCTATTACCTTAGCATTTTAATATATTTTAGCCTTTAACTCCTAAAACCCTTAATAATCATATTATCATATATTTACTAAATTATTTATAACATGATATTTTATACAGATTATTGCACACATATCCCACTGTAAGCTAGTGATTTATAAAAGTGGAGTATTTTCATACTAATTGTAATGGATACAAGGTAGATTCAGTGCAAATGTTAAAAGACTTACACACAGCGGAGAACTGTTAAGAGGCACAGAGAGTAACCAAAGTCATGTTTTCTGATTCCTAATTTAATGGTCTCTATTTACCAGTGGGGTCTTGAGAGTCTTAGAATATACCGTCTTATAATCTTTTAGACTCTTTAACATTTTGATCTAGGTGCTTTAATTACCTAGCCAGATTAAACACCCTCAGAAAGCAGGGATTTTTAACATTTTTATCTAGGTGCTTTAATTACCTAGCCAGATTAAACACCCTCAGAAAGCAGGGATTTTTAACATTTTGGTTGCCATAGCTTAGCAAAGTAGCAAACAAACAGCAGTCACTTGAAAAATATGTGTTTTTCTTTATAATGTTGGGAATTATTTCCAAATACCTATGATGACTCATCAAAAAGCAAAACAAAACAACAAAACTTCCTTTGATGTAATTAAGAGAAATCAATTTCTAAAATAAATCATATCAAGAATTAGACATATATTTGATTTTAAAATTAAAGCTCACATACATGGAAAAATAGAAAATCATTCCCATATCAGTGAGTCTCGAAGTGGTCTCTGTATTATATGATTTGTTTATTTAAAATACAGATTGTTGGGCCCTACTGCATACTAAGGAGTCAGAATCCCCAGGAGAAATCACAGAGATTTACATTTTTCTGAAGTCCTATCAAGTCATTCTTACACCCACTACATTACAGAGATATTTTTGTGAATGTTGATGTGTAGAAATGTTCACACCCTCTTACTTTGCTTCCTGAAATAACAGTGATACTAACACATGTAAGTGTTGTTTCACTGCTTACTTTTTCATTTTAGAACTTAAGAATTGTATTTATTTTAAGGTAAAATTTTGTATTACAATGTATAATCTAAACTTTGATTTGAAAAGACATATTTTTCCCCAAGGTGATACTTTTTTCTTAAAAAGCAAGGGAAATATATTTCAGATCTTGAATTTTACATTTAATCTATCATGCTTCAGATTACTATACTTAAATTTGGCAAACCATTTTTAACTTAAGTAATCTGTATAGGTCAGGCTTCAATTTCTAAATTTATCTAAAGTAAAAATGTACACACTAAAATTTACACTACTTGTATAGCTAAAATACATCATATCCTCACCCAAAAACAGCTGAATAGATATTCTCTTTACCTTTTAACAATAATTTACCTTTGGGCAAAGAATGTGTGAATCCAGAATGTAGCCCCAAGCTTAAAGTAGGAAGGCTGTAGGCACTTATAGGTGAACAATCTGTTAGCATTTACTCATACAGCACTTTGTTTAGTTATATAAATTATGTTTTTCTTTATTTAGATGTTATATGCATTAAGTCTTTTCAAAAAATAGTTATTAAATTAAAAATCATTCAAAGAGTTCTATATTTAGGAAATAATGCAAACATTGGGACAAATGTCCTTTTTTTCTTCCTGAGCAGATGTTGGCATTTGGAGACACATTTAAAAAAAAAATGTATTACCTTTACTCCCTTCTGTCAGAAACACAGAGTCAAAGAATTTCTACTAAATTCCTCCTGTGACTTGTATAACAAAATATTAATGCCTGCTTCTAATGTTTTCTGCCAGATGCAGAAGCAATTAAGAAGTATAAATGATTAAAATACTAATCGATGTAATCTGCATAATCAATAGGATCCAGGATACCAGGCCCATGCACTTTTTGGTCCACAGGTATAAAGACAAAGACAGAGAGGAGACAAGGAACACAAGAGCCTTGAGCCTGGTTGTGTATATTTCAAAGGCTATGTTATACAAAATGACTTATATAATCCAGATTCAATAGTTGGTTAATACGTTAAGTTCTAAAGTCAGATATTATGAAATATATATAAAGTTCCATAGACACATGGAGTCAACAAAGGTCAGTTAATACAACCTTGAACATATTTTCTGGAATAACTGATCAATGTCAACTAATAAAAGAATACAGTGCCAGTAAAGGTGTGAGTCTATCAATAGTGAGAAAACATTTATTTCATTTTATTTTCTATGTAAAACAATGTGCCTTTCAAAAATATTGGGCTGCTATACTATTTTGTACATAACTTGGAAATTCATTATCTATTTTACTGTCTCTGGAAGGCTGACCTAAATAGCTTACAAAATGAGTGGATATCCTATTTATACAATGTTGGGGAAAAAAATCAAGGATAAAAAACCGTTTTGATAAAAGTGACAGAATATTTATGCAAAATGAAAGTTACCAGAATATATGTGATAAGGGTTTCTAATGTCTGTGCACTCCATATGTGGAACCATCAAGAAGGTTGTTCTGCCTGCAAATCTACCATAGTGAGTGTCCAATGGCCAAAACCACTTTACTCATTTTTTTCCTAGGTGGTCTAATGAAATGAAAATACTGAGATTGGGGCCCCAGATGGCTGAGTAGAAGCAGCCAGCGTGCACTGCGCTCATGGAAAAGAGAAAGAGGAACAAGTGAGCACCAGCTCCTCAACTGGATGGGCCAGGCGGACACACTGGGGTTAATCAAGGAAGCAACACAATCCACAAAGAACAGAGAAGAGCGAGACAGGACAGCCACCCCCCTCAGGACTGGCACAGACTCAGGGGGAGGCTCCCCACTGCCGGGAAACGGTGAGTAAGGGAGAGCCCTCGGGGTCCCACACTTCTTCCAGACCTCTGCAACCCTGGACTCAGGAGAACCACCATGAACCCCCTGGCACAGCCAGGGCCTCCTGATTGACACGGAGAGCTACGAGGAGTCCGGGCAGAGCTGCTGCTCAGACACACGCAGAGTCCGGGGATCTTGGACCTCTGGGAACTCTGGTAGCAACCAGGGGCTGCAGCTCCAGCAACAGTGGAGGCCAGGCTCCCTCACACGTCCCTAGGAAAGGGCTGAGCAGCGACAGGCCGCAGGCCTCGACTCCACTGCACCTGGATGGACAAGGCCGACTGGCCTGGGAGCCTGGCGTGACCACCGCAGTGCCGCCTGTACTCTCAGGCCAGTGGTAGCCCTGCCCTTCCCTGAGACAGTGATCCCAGAGAGCACGGGCTGGCCTGCAGGTTTTGCTGCTCCACAGTCCCGCTCCTGCTGCTCTCAGGCTCAGCCGGAGCAAAGTGTTTAAGGACTAACGCAGGCCCCCAGCACCGCAAGGCTGTCTTAGGAAAAGGTGGCCAGTTTTCCACCGGCTCCCTGCCCCTGTTACTCCTCACTGCACAGGGCCTCCTGACCTGGGCTCCCAGCACAACCCCCCTTCCCCGGCCTGATCACTTCAGTCAGTGGAGGCTCTGCTTTTCTCTGGGGAGGGGGCGGGGAGAATAGCAGAGACAACCCACAGCCCCTCTCCCATCGCAGCTGCAGCAGGACCACCCTTACTGCCCGCAGGCTGAAGAAGGAAAACGGGCCAGGTTGCATTGCTGACATCTCCGGCACACTGAAGCCACCGTTAAGGAGAGGAGCCCAGGCTCTCTTCCCCGTTTCCCTGTGAGCCTCCACTCCTTTCTGTTCACCAGGCAGCACCTCCCCCAGCCCCTCGGGATGGAACACCAGCTGCCCCACTCCCGACTAAGCATTCCCACTGGTAGTGTCTCTGTGTTTCCCTGGGATGGATGGAGCTCCCAGAGGCAATGACAGCCCCTCCGCCACCACCACTGCAGCCGTTCTGCCCTTGCTGTACTGGGACTGGGGAAGGAACAAAGATAGGAGGGCTTCACTTGAACCACCAGCACGCCAGGGAACTCAGTATCTCTTCTTTGTGAGCCCCCAACCCCCAAGTAAGGCCTTCAGCTTGGGCGGACGCTGTAGCCACCCTGGCTGAACATCCCATTGACAGCGGCTCTGCACGTTTCTCTGGGGTGGAGCTCTCAGAGGCAAATGAAAGCCACTCTGCCACCGCTACTGCAACGCTTCTGCCCCTCTTGCCCTTGGACTGGGGAAGGTACAAAGACCCTGATGCTTTACTCACACCTCGAGCAAGCCTCAGACGCCCTAAGGAGAAGAAGCCAGTCTGTCTTCCCCATAAGCACTCCACACCCCTACTCATCACTAGGCAGGGCGCCCTGTCTTGGGCCAACGACACAGCCGCCCCAGCCTGGGCTGATGGCTCCAACTGGTAGCGGCTCTGTGTTTTTCTGGGGCGGAATCTCAAGGGACAAGTGAAAGGTCCTCTGCCACGGCCACTGCTGAGATCCCTGTTCCTGCTGCCTCCAAGCTGGAGAGGGAACATAAAGCCTGAGCTCACCCTAGGGTTGCGGTGTGGTGTACAGCCTGAAAGTGCCAATCCAAGATCTGCAGCCAGCATTTGAGTGGGAGAGGAGTCCACACTCAGAAACCTGAGAGGCAGCTTGACGGCAAACCCTAGGAAACACAGAGAAGCCATGTGGCTGAATGAGTGCCTACCTACCATCCATTATGCTTATCCGCCATCTACTGGGCAACAGCCCAAACTGCCACACCAAAAATATTCTGCTGACACACCTGCTCCCAAGAAACCAAGGACAAGAATTCAACCACGAATCAAGATGTAGCGCAAAGCCTCAGCCTTCTGAAAACAACCAGAAAGGAAGTCAACTGACTTTACTCAAATTACACCACAGTTAAAGGAACACCAGACCACACAGATGAGGAAGAACCAGCACAAAAACTCTGGCAACTCAAAAAGCCAGAGTGTCTTCTCTCTTCCAAATGACTAGCTCCCCATAAATTGTTCTTAACCAGGTTGAAATGGCTGAAGTGACAGACACAGAATTCAGAATATGAATAGGAATGAAGATCATCAAGATTCAAGAGAAAGTTGAAACCCTCTCCAAGGAATCCAAGGATTACAATAAAATGATACTGGAGCTGAAAGACAAAATGGCCATTTTAAGAAAGAACCAAACTGATCTTAATTGAGCTGAAAAACATACTCCAAGAATTTCATAGTACAACTGAAGGTATTAACAGCAGACTAGATCAAGTTGAGAAAAGAGTCTCAGAGCTCTAAGACTGTTCTGGAAATCAATTCAGACAGGCAAAAATAAAGAAAAAAGAATGAACAAAATGTCCAAGAAATATCGGATTATGTATAGTGACCAAATTTATGACTCGCTGGCATCCCTGAAAGACAGGGAGAGAGAACAAGCAACTTGAAAACATATTGAGGATATCATTCACAAAAAATTTACCCAACCTTGAGGGAAATTCAGGAAATTCAGAGAACCCCTGTGAGATACTATAGAAGATGACCATCTCCAAGACACATAGGCATCAGATTCTCCAAGGTTAACATGAAAGAAAGAAATATTACAGGCATCTACAGAGAAGGGTCAGATCCCCAACAAAGGGAACTCCATCAGGCTAACAGTGGCCCTTTCAGTAGAAACCCCACATGCCGGAAGAGACTAGAGGCCTATATCCAGCATTATTAAAGGAAAAGAACTACAACCAAGAATTGCATATCCAGCCAAACTAAGCTTCATAAATGAAGGGGAAATAAGATCCTTTTCAGACAACCAATGCTAAGGGAACTTGTTACCACCAGACAAATTCCCTCCTGTACCTTACAGGAGGTACTTAAGGGAGTGTTAAACATTGAAAAGAAACACCATTACTGGCCACCACAAAAACACACTTAGGTACATAGATTATCGACACTATAAAGTAACTACACAATCAAGTCTGCATAATAACCAGCAACAACACAATAACAGGAATAAATCTGAACATATCAATATTAACCTTGAAATTAAATGGGTGAAATGCCACAGTTAAAAGTCATAGAGTTGCAGATTGGATTAAAAAAAAACAAGACCCAACTGTATGCTTTCTTCAAGAGACACATCTCACAGGAAATGACAACCATAGGCTCAAAGAAAGGGATGAAGTCTACAAAGCAAACCAAAAACAAAACAAACAAAAAAGCAGGGGTTGCTATTAAAACAGACTTTAAATCAACAATTATCAAAAAAAACAAAGAAAGACATTACATAATGGTAAAGCATTTGATTCAACCAGAAGACTTAATTATCATAAATGTATATACACCCAACACAGGAACACTCAGATTCATAAAACAAGTTCTTTGAGACCTACAAAGAGGCTTAGATAACTCTACAATAATAGCGGGAGACTTCAACATCCCACTGTCAGTATTAGACAGATCACCCAGGCAGAAAACTAAGAGGGAGCTTGTCTGCAAACCCTAGGAAACACAGAGAAGTCATGTGGCTGAACGAGTGAACTCAAGATTTGATCAAATGGACCTAACAAACATCTATAGAACTTGCCACACAAAAAACAAACAAACGAAAAACCAGAATAAACATTATTCTCACCTGCATGTGGCAATACTCTAAAATCAACCAAACAATTGGCTATAATACAACTAACAGCAAATCCAAAAAAAAAAAAAAAAAAACAAATCATATTAACCACACTCATGGACCATAGAGCAATGAAAATATAAATCAATACTAAGAAGATAGATCAAAGCAACACAATTACATGGAAATTAAACAATCTACTCCTGAATGACTTCTGGGTAAACAATAAAATTAAGACCAAAATCAAGAACTTCATTGAAATTAGTGAAAACAAACACACAACATACTATAATCTCTGGGACACAGCTAAAGTAGTGCTAATAGGAATGTTTATAGCACTAAAAAATGCCCACATCACAAAGTTAGAGAGATCTCAAATTAACAACCAAATAAATTTCACACCTATGGGAACTAGGAAAACAAGAGTAAACCAACCCCAAGCTAGCAAAAGACAGGAAATAACCAAAATCAGTTATTTTGATTGAACTGAATGAAACAGTCATGAAAAACCGTACAAAAGACTAACAAAATCACAAATTGTTTTTTTTTTTGAAAGAATAAATAGGATAGATCAACCACTAGAATAATAAAAAAAGGAGAGAAGATCCAAATAAACACAACCAGAGATAACAAAGGGGACATCACCACTGACTCCGCATAAATACAAAAAAGAATCAGAGACAGCTACAAAAATGTCTGTGCACCCAAACTAGAAAACCAAGAAGAAATGCATAAATTCCTGGAAATATGCAAGCTTCCTAGACTGAACCAGGAATAAATTCAAACCCTGTACTAACCAATACAAAATTTCAAAATTGGGTCAGTAATAAAAAGCCTACCAACCAGAAGCAGCCCAGGTCCAGACAAATTCAAAGCCAAGTTCTATGAGATATATAAAGAATAGCTGGGACCATTACTACTGAAACTACTCCAAAAAACTTAGGAGAAGGGATTCCTCCCTACTCATTCTATGAGACCAGCATCATCCTGATACAAAAACCTGGCAAAGATAACAAAAAAAGGAAACTTCAGGTCAATAACCTTGATTAACATACATGCAAAAATTCTCAACAAAACACAAGAAAGCTGAATCCAGCAGCACATCAAAAAGCTAATCCACCATGATCAAATAGGCCTTATCACTAGGATGCAAGTTTGAGTGAACATACACAAATCAATAATTGTAATTGATCACATAACCATGACTGAAAACAAAAACCACATAATCACTGCAGTAAATGCAGAAAAGCCTTTTGATAGCATTCAGCATCCCTTCATGTTAAAAAAACTCAACAGACTTGGCAGTGAAGGAACATACCTCAAAATAATAAGATCCATCTGTGACAAATTCATAGCCAACATCATACTGAATAGTCAAAAGCTGGAAGCATTCCCCTTGAGAACCAGAATAAGGCAAGGATGCTCTCTCTCACCACTCTTATTCAACATAGGATTGGAAGTCTTAGCCAGAGCATTCAGGCAAGAGAAATAAATAAAGGCATCCAAATAGGAAGAAAGGAAGTCAAGCTCTCCCAGTTTGCAGATGATATGATTTTACACCTAGAAAACCCCACAGTGTCTGCCCCAAAGTTCCTATATCTGATAAACAAATTCAGCAAAGTTTCTGGAAACAAAATCAATCTACAAAATCAGTAGCATTTCTATAAACCATTAATGTCCCAGCTGAGTGCTAAATTGAGAACACAATCCTGTTCACAATAGCCACAAAACAAGATAAAATATCTAGGAAGGCAGATAATCAGGGAAGCGAAATATCTCTATACAACAATTACAAAACAGTTCTGAAAGAAATCAGAGATGACACAAACAAATGGAAAAACATTCCATGCTCACGAATAGCAAAAATCAATATAGTTAAAATGGCCATACTGCCCAAAGCAAATTTAGTGCTATTCCTATGAAATTACCAATGACATTTTTTCACGGAGATAGAAAAAATAATTCTAAAATTCATATAGAACCAAAAAAGAGACCAAATAGATAAAGCAATCCTAAGCAAAGAACAAATCTGAAAGTATCACATTACCCAACTTCAAATTATACTACAAGGCTCCAGTGACCAAAACAGCATGGAACTGGTACAAAAACAGATACATAGACCAATGAGAATAGAGAGCTCAGAAATATGGCTGCATACCTACAACCATCTGGTCTTCGACAGAGTTAACAAAATCAAGCAGTGGAAAAAGGACTCCCTATTCAGAAAATGGTAGTGGGGAAACGGGCTAGCCATATACAGATGATTGAAACTGAATCCCTTCCTTGCACCATGTAAAGAACTCAACTCAAGATGGATTAAAGACTTAAATGTAAAACCTAAAACTATAAAAACTCTTGAGGAAAACCTAGGAAATACCACCCTATGGGCTATGGGTGGTATTCCCCATGGGCTATGGGAAAGATTTTATGACAAAGACACCAAAGCAATTGCAACAGAAATAAAAATTGACAAATGGGATCTAATTAAACTGACAGCTTCTGCACAGCAAAAGAAACTAGCAACAGAGTAAACAGACAACCTATAGAATGGGAGAAAATATTTGCAAACTATGCATACAACAAAGGTTTAGTATCTAGAATCTGTAAGGAACTTAAACAAATTAACATACCAAAAACAAACAACCCCATTAAAATGTGGGCAAAGGAGATGAACAGTTTACAAAAGAAGACATATATATGTCCAAGTATATGCAAAAATTCTTATAATCAGTAATCATTAGAGAAACACAAATCAAAATCATAATGAAATACCATCTCACACCAGTCAGAATGGCAATTATTAAAGTCCAAAAGTAACAAATGCTGGCAAGGCTGTGGAAAAAAAAGGGAACTCGTACATATTGTTGATCAGAATGCAAATTATTTCAGCGACTATGGAAAGCAGTTTGGTGACTTCTCAAAGAACCTGAAACAGAACTACCATT
This sequence comes from Pongo abelii, assembly GCF_028885655.2. Lineage (NCBI taxonomy): Eukaryota > Metazoa > Chordata > Mammalia > Primates > Hominidae > Pongo > Pongo abelii. The sequence continues at coordinate 88,680,790 of NC_071988.2, read as the reverse complement.
TGATCCACAGTCGCGTTATTGGGTACATAATAAAAGGAATATAAACCATTCTACCATAAAGACACATGCACGTGTATGTTCACTACAGCACTATTCACAATAGCAAAGACATGGAATCAATCTAAATGCACATCAACAGTAGCCCAGATAAAGAAAATGTGGTACATATAGGCAATGGAATATTACACCGCCATAAAAGGAACAAGATCCATGTTGTCCTTTGCAACAACATGGATGAAGGTGGAGGCTGTTATCCAAACAGAACTAATGCAGGAACAGAGAACTAAAACTTTTAAGTGGGAGCTAAACACTGAATACACATGGACACAAAGAGGGGAACAACAGACACTGGGGCCTACTTGAGGGTGGACGGTGGGCGGAAAGCAAGGATCAAAAAACTGCTTTTTGAGTACTTTGTTTATTAACTGAGCAATGAAATAGTATGTACACCAAACCCCTGTAACATGCCATTTATCTATAGAAAGAAACTCCACATGTACTCCTGAAACTAAAATAAAAGTTTTTAAAAAGTTAAAAAGATGTTACCTACTTCCGAGATTCTGGAAAATATCTTTTGCAAAATGGAATGTTAATCCTTTGAAGACTGCATTATATCTACATTAACATGTTCTGTGTGCTTTTATGGAATCAAAAGGTAAAGGGCTCTGCTAATCATAACTGTTGGGGTAATGCCGCTATTGTTCCACCATTCTGTCAGTCAACAAATATGGAGAATTGATTCCGCTTCCATATTTAGTTAAATATATCTGCAAATTGTTAATTTCTAAAGATACACAGTATAAACTCAGGAGGGACAGCCAGATGACTATTTAAATATGACAGTCATTTTTGTGTAACTCTTATAAAAATATTCCAGACCATGAATGTCTGCATCTGGATGATGAGAGTAAATAATATTTCCTAAGAATTCTCTAAAATGAGCATTATTTTAATAGATGATTTAGTTCTAAAAAATAAAATACGAATAGAAGTATACTATAATCAGACATCCATATCTCATTTTGGTGAATATCTTTTCTAGTATGGCTGCTATATAAAAATACTGCTTTCAGAAAAAAGGAAAAGAGTAGAAAGCAATAAGGCAGAAATAGTTTTAGGCAAGGCATAGCATTAGTGGATTCTGAGAATTAGAGCACAGAACAACGTTCTGAAAGTATCAGTTTCCCTTCTAAACTTGCTTCTTGAGGTCTCATATTCTATTCTCTAAGGGTCCTGTAATCTCTTGGAGGGCTTAAGATCATTGACTAGGAAGAGGGATAGCTAGATTGTTGAAATATTTTGGTACTCTTGATCCTTGTCTTTTATCCATAGGAGGAAAGCTTTGTGAGTAAGCAGGTGCCACAGCTGTTGCAGATCATTAGGATCCTTCTCTCAAGATAACGTCAGGCCTGACTATTGCCCATGGTGACCAAGGATGGCCTCCTATCCAGGACCATAGGACAAAATGGATTTTCACTCTGTGTTTCACCCAGCATTTTGGTCACATAAAATTGAAAGATTTTCAACATACTTAAGTCAGCAAACAACAGAAACAGTCAAAAGAATGGGGGAGGCATCATGTGTAGCATCTTTAGTTTGTCAGAAATCTCAGAAGTAATTTTTTCTAGTGAAAAATAAATAAATAAAATATAGAGACAAATGTGTGTGAAAAAAGAAGCTGGGAGCTTTGAGAAAGAACAACTGAAATCTCTGTACTTTTTTTTTTTTTTTTGAGACAGGGTCTTGTTCTGTCACCCAGGCTGGAGTGCAGTGGTGCCATCTCGGCTCACTACAACCCCTGCCTCCTGGACTCAAGCAATTCTCTGACCTCAGCCTCCTGAGTAGCTAGGACTACAGGCAAGTGCCACCAAGCCTGGCTAATTGTTTTTTGTTTGTTTGTTTGTTTTTTGTAGAGACAGAGTTTTGCCATGTTGCCCAGGCTGGTCTCAAAATCCTGGCCTCAGGCAATACGCCCTCCTTAACCTCTAAAAGTGCTGGGATTACAGGTGCAAGCCACTATGCCTGACCAAAATCTCTGTACTCTTGAATGGAAGCTGTCCCACACATTTTGAGAGTGATCTGTTGATTGCTGAGTCATTCAGGCAGACAGGCACACTATGGAAGTCCATTTCTAATGCTGAACCCTCCTGGGAAGCCCACAGGCCTGAAAAAAGACAATTTTTCATATACCTAATGCTAGATGACGAGTTAGTGGGTGCAGCACACCAGCATGGCACATGTATACATATGTAACTAACCTGCACATTGTGCACATGTACCCTAAAACTTAAAGTATAATAATAATAAATAAAAATTAATAAAAATAAAAATAAAAACAAAACAAAACAAAAAAAGACAATTCCTCTCTTTGCACTCCTCATCCTTAATGTCAAAGAAGACAGTTGGACATAAGAGTATCACATCTTCAGCTATAACGAGGAAGGTGACACAAAGCCTGAATATTAGGAAATAAGGTGGAGGTGGGGAAGGCTTTCCACTTTTATAGAGTATCTGCATTGCCAACAAGAGGTACTGGGTTAACTACAATAGTTTGTATAAGATATTTTTAACTTGGGAAGAATAATACGAGATGGCAACAGATGCTCTCAACATTAATGTATATCAAAGAGACATGTTAATAATAATACTTAGACCCCGGATGGAGGCATGGAATTTACAAACTTTATTACACCAAAACCTTACTTGCAAATCTGATACCTACCTTAAACTTTGTGTTATACAAAAGCCAAGAACATATATTTTATTCTTGCACTTCTAGGAAGAATAGGGTACTTAACAATGAATAGGTTATCTAAAAGTGCATGAGAAATAAGTTAATGCATAGGTAAATACATGAGAAAATATTATAAAATTAAATGAATGAATATAGTCTTACAGAGATGTGATTACATTCATTCAATTTAGTAAGAACTTAAATGAGGTATAATTTTGGCCAATAATATACAAAGAAAAAGTCAGAAGAGTACCTGTCCTTATGGAATTCACAATATCAAAGGTAACAGTTGCATTACTAGACCATTTTTTCTGAAAGGATAAGATGGGATAAGGTAGCATTTCTGGGCCTCCACTGTCTCATTTCTAAAGTAGAGGATTTAGAATAATTATGGACATTTCTTCTAACTCTATGGTCCTGTAACTACTGTAACTATGATGATTAAGAGGACTAGAAGAAATGAAAGAAAACACCTACTTTTACTTCTTCATAGCCTCCAAGCTGATTAACTTAGAAAATGTCTCTTGAAATTTCACTGAGTACAGTTGTTTTTGTTGACAAGAAATTGCTGTTGAACCTACAGAGACTGTCTATGTTGCACTGTTCTTAAAAGCAAAAGCAACCACAATTAAATAGTGCTTTTGGTAAAGCTCATTAAGATAATCGTAAATTACATAAATTTAATTGGAAGTTATTATAAAAGCATTTATCCTTCATTTATATGAACCAATTACACTGGTGCTTAATTATTCTATTGTCCTATATCTCTTTGCCTTATCTCTGTTAACTAGTCTGTGAGTCTGGCACCTTGCTTTTATTTTCACAGTGCATAACACCGTGCAAGGTACATAGTATGTCGATAATAGTAACTATTGAAACGAACTTCCTTATTGGTTATACATCTGTGCTAATAAGCTAAATAAACAGAAGTTTTACATTGACAAAAACTAAATGTTGTATTTCCATGATAACATTATACTAGGGATTTCTTTCTTTTTTGTGTATTTTTTCTGAATTTTCCAAAGTATTTACAATAGATATGTAGTAATTACATAATCAGTAAAGTACATTTTATACAGTATTTTTGGAAAACGTATATATACAATACTATGGGAATGTATAAAAGTTAATGACAAAATAACCCAGCACTAAAAACTAAACAAGAAAGTAAAAAAAATAGCAAGAGAGTAGAATAAGTGAAATATTTTAGTATTTGAAGAGGACAATTTTTAAATGTTCATAAACACTCAAAAAATAATCCATATATTTCTGTAATTTTAAAGATTAACCCCATTAACTCCATGAACCAAATAAAATTATTACAAATACGCATAATCCAGGTGGTTACAAATAATGGATAATGAAATCAATGGGATAATGTTAAAGTTGTCAGGCCCAAGGGCAAAATAAATTATTTCAGTGAAAGGAAGCACATAGAATTATATAGGTTAAGGAAACTTGTTGATAAATTTTTCTGACCTTTATAGACAAAGAAAATAAAATTCATTTTCATATTTAACACTGAGTTTCTCAATCAGATTATGGTCAAATAAGTGTCAGTGTGATTGAAAGGGATGTGTGTCAATGGATTAGAAAAACTTATACTCAAAGTGTAATTAAATATCAATGAAGATGAATTCATCTCCATATCTCACCTTCCCAAAGCAATAGTATGTATCAGTATTCTAAGGATAAGGTTCTCTAGAGTGGCTGAATGTCACAATTCCCCAGCTACTCAGAGACTTCCTAAGAGTCAATATTCTTCTAACTCACCATTCTTATCCCAAGAAAGGCACAAGATGAAGGATGAAATGCTCAGACAGTTTTTAAAGGAAATGTAGGAGCCAGCCCTGTGATCAAAGCTTATTCCACTATTTTTCACTCACTTAGCAACTTAGATTATGATCTGTAGGGGTGGGAAAATAAAAGCTGGTGCACAGTGGGGTCCTGAAACAGGAGTGGGATTATTTGTGTCTTCCTTGCAACTCTGTCCCACACATAGAAAATCTTGACAGGCTGAAATTTAGAAGGAGAAAGATAAGGATATACATTTTTTATTCTTCTCACAAATTCTCCCTTCCACTTTTGTGACTAAAAGAATGATCTATGTAAATCTTCATTCATAACAAAAGTTGCTTTTATCTACTCACTCCAATTGGAAGTTAAATTCAAAGCTAATTAATAGCATGGTACCCTTTACATGTTTGACTCTCAATAAATATTTACTGGATGAATGAATAAATAATACTTAGAACAAACAGTATTTATTCTAAGTTATTATCATAACCATATAAATGTATTATATATTAATATATATTGCTAAAGCCATCTTAGATGCTTTATACAAGTATCAATGTTTGTTTGAAACAGCATTTTTAAAATTTGTTATTTTTAATTGTTGTGGGTACATAGTAAGTGTATATTAAACATATCACTTTTGATGTAAAAGACTGATGGAAATGATATTTATAAACAACTGAGATTTTTTAAAAAATTGCATTTTTCAAAATACAATAAAAATAATTTTGTTGAAATAGAATTTTTTTTTTGCCTTGTGGGTTTCATAACAGTTATCCAAAAGCTACAAGAAATCATATTCCAAAATTTATGTACACAGTTCTTTACATATGGTAGCTTTCCTGAATGAGAACGTAACAGAGCATGAAAAGGTCTATTTTATGAGTCAGAACCCGACTCCAGCTACTGCTGGTATATCAACTTCACTCCAGTTACTTGATAATACGAGGCCACCATGGTGCCAGTGGTCGTTTCATGCTCAGTGAGCCTCATGGGGCTGAGAGAGCAGTCTATTTTTCCAAATGTCATCTTCCAAGTTACCACTTACACTCTTAAGCTGGTTATATGAACAGTAAGTCAGCTGAATTTTGTAGTGTATTAAAACTTAGGAAAGTGGACATAAACAGGCTGTAACTATTTATTGTAGTTTCCTTTATTTTTAAAAGCTTAATGAAACAGCCACCGTCTATAATTTTTTTCTGAACAACCAAACAATCAAATCATTTGCTTTTGTAATGATTAGCCTTTGATTAAATGAAATAAAATCATACTGATTTCAAATGCATTTTTCCTCCTTTTACTGGTCAGTGTTATGGAGTACAGACACATAGGCTTTTGCCAAACATGGGCCTAATCATCAGCATTTTGGAAAATTTTGGCAGGACAATATTGTTATGTAGATTAAATTAAAAGGAGAATGTATAAAACAACTATGTTTTGAAATGCACCATAATCTTAGCATTGCTTAAAAGGAGACACTGTGTATGCTCTAGCCTTTGATCATATACCCTTTTATCACTTCGTGGCTATCAGTGTTTTCTCTCTAAATTTAATGATCTGTATGAAATAAATGAAAATATTTCCTATAACATCCATTGGTATGAATTAAAAAAAATGTTTTTTATAAAGAATGACCCAGTAAAGGTCAAATATAATGAGAATATATTGTTATTGGTTCTTCTATGACATTATATAATGTTTCTTTTCTACAAATAAGAAGAGAAATACTCGGGGACATGCTATCAAATATCTTAAACAAAAGCAACCAACAACATACATATAAATATCTGAAAAAAAGCAGAATAAAAAAATTAGAGTATAGTTGATAACTTATCTATTAATATATGATGTACATAAGAAAATATGTGTTTATTCTCTTTTAAACAATGAACCTCAAAATGTAGACATGTTCTCAGTTTTTTCCAGTAGTCTTATGGTCACATAGGGTACAAGGAAAAGTTGATGAGACAAAAGAACATAAAAGTGAGAAGTAAAAAAATAAAAATAAAAAAGTTATACCATGGTAAGCAATTTTCTACTCAATTACTTTGATTTAATTACATTAATTTGAGTACTTTTTCCTACTTAACATTCTTCTTTCAATCAATAATGACAAATTAAAAATCATAGTGAACAGAAGAGTTAATGGTCACCAAATATACAGGTAAGAGAAACCATCTCATAATATTTGCATTTTAAAATTCTTGATTGTTTCAAAGCTCCAATTATAAAGATGTTGTAGTTGTACTGAATAATCAATTACTGCATTAGTAAAATTTAAAGTTTTATCTCAATTTATTAATATGAAGCCAGTATTAACATGCTAATTAAAATAATTTATAAAGTGCCTGAAACATAGAAAATAGATTTTAATTTAAAAATTCAGAGAGATAAAGGAAACCTCCAAGGAGAATTTTCTTTCCTCCCCTCTTTATGATATGCTGATCAAGGCAATATAATTCTATTAGGACTAATTTAGCTAGTTCTGACTTTCCTTAGCAATCTAAACCCAGAATCAGCTTCATACAGCTAATTCTAATTTTACATGCCAAAAATATTTAACCTGAAGATTTGGCCCACTAAAGTACTCAACATTCAATGAACTCCTAGATTGTCTAAGCATAAGAAGCCTAGCTAATCCTAGATTGTCTAAGGCTAATTGTATATTGGCTAAGAAGCCAATATACAATTATAAACTAGTATATAATTCAAACTACAATAATTCAAACTAGTCACTCATTACTAATCAGGGAACTCTGATAGCATCTAAGGAGGAATCAACAGCATAAATATATTTCCACAATGATTCTACTTTAACACAGCTGCCAAAGAGCAGAGTACAAATTCAGAGTCCCAATTTTGGCTTCACTATTAACTACATGTGTTGATGTTGGACAAGATTATTATGAACTTCAGTTTCCTTACCTGTGAAATAGAAATACTAATAGCTATATTATGGTGCCATTGCAAGTATTACAAATCACTTACAGTATTTTTGCAAATAGTGAACTGTTAAATAAATGTCAAATTTCATCACAATTTTAAACACAGATAATATAAATAATACAATTTTAGCATTACTCCAAATTAAATAATCTATATATAGCAAAAAATTTTAGGCTGTTTGTTTTAATAGATTTTTTTTATCTTTTGAAAATTTATTTGAATATTAGGGAATATTACTTGGAATCTCAAGTCTTTAAAAATTCCTGATAGATGGTAACAACTTATTTGATGATATATAACTGATTTTATCAGAAAAGAAATCTTTAAAATAAGATAACCTTGCAGAGATATAGGAAATCTAGATGATTATTCTAAGAAATAACTATCATGGATTAAATTAAAATTCCTCATCCAGGAATTCAGTAATGAAGGACAGCTGTCTTATACTTCTTCCCCCTCTTTTTTTCTAGTCTTATACCTACTCTGTCTCTATATACATTTAAAAGACAGATGGCAGGAATCCATAGAACAAGAACCTGAGGTGTACATCACAAAAGGCTGCCTATGAAGAAATCCAGATATAAAAGCTTAGATATCTACATCTATATATCTTAGCAATGGCTTTTAGAGCCATCTCTGATGTCATCCTGATTCATTATTCAATATTACCACTTTAGCTTTTTTTAGGCAGAAACTACAAAATAAGTAGATACGGTCGTGGGGCAAACCCTGAGCATTATTTAAGTGGCATCAAATGTAAATTTCAAAGAAGTGAAGGCTGTCAGCTTATTTCATGTACTACCCTCCAACACAGGGCTCCTCTGTGTTCCAGCTATTGAAAAAGTGAGAAATTTCTTCATGGTGCCTGAAACAGGCAGAACCCCACTGCTCCCCAAAAATGTCCAAATCCATGGAGCCTGTTAGCTTTTTACTCCTCATGGCAAAACAGACTTTACAAATGTGATTATGAGACAAGAAACTTCAGAACAGTTCTTGAGAGAAGGAACTTCAGAACAGTTAGAGAGATACAATGTTTGACTTCAAAAAATGGAGGAAGGGGGCCTCTGGCCAAGGAATGTCCTCTAGAAGCTGGAACATACAAGTGAATGGATTATCTCATAGAATTTCTAGAAACAAATATAGCCCTATTCACACCTTGATTTTAGACCACTGAGACCTCTGTTGGACTTCTACGTAACAGTAAGGCAATAAAATTGTGTTGTTTCAACCTACGAAATTTACAGTAATTTGTTATAGCAGCAATAGTAAACTAATACAGTGTAAAACTGTCCTGAACAGTCAGATCATTGGCATCCTTGGCCATTTACATCTGATGCCAGAAATATACTCCTTGGTTACTGCCACAGCTGAAAAGTCCCTCCAAGTTTCCAAGTGCCCTCAGGTAGTAGAGTGCTAGGTCTGGCTGAAAACCACTCCATGAATGGACAGTGACTTGTAATAAAAATTGTTAATGATATGATTAAATTCAAAGGTAAAAATTAAAATATTTTGATAAACCTTCTAAACATTTAATTCATTTCTAAACTTTATTTCCTATAATCAATAAAACTTCTGCATCAAAACCATTTCACACTATATTGTTTACATCTTTCAGTGAAATCTGTGGCAAGCAATTTTATTTTCAGCTTCCAGGACAATACAAACCCATTTATCAAGGCAGCCATTAAGAAACCATTGCTAGAAGAGAATCCAATGGAGGCCCAAAGGAAGGAGAGATGTATTTCGACCCTAAAGATATATGAACACTATTTTAAAACTATTTAAAAATAAATGTAGCATGATTAACATTAAAAGCCCAGACAATTTTGAATTGTGTTGATTCTTAATTTCATATACAAAATAAATAAATAAAAGATTTATTTCATTGTCCTAAGTAGTTGATCAAGCAATTTTAAAATAGCTATTTTAAAATGCTATAACTAATATTTTAAAATATTAAATTATATATCATTTATATCTTACAAACATAACCCATGTTAATCATAGTTGTACAGTTTTTCAAACAGCAAGACTTTAGGTAAGCTCTAAGAAGCAACATCAAATTTCAAAATAACATAGTGAGTGTTAACCACTCAGTTAAAAAATATGAGCCAAGAACGCTGGGGTGAACACACGAATTGTTTCTTGTTTTCTCCTTAAAATATTATCTTATAAACCAGTATGAAAGTGAAAGTTTAAAAATTACTCATATTTTACTGATGTTAAGTATGACAGATTTTGACATGTATTTAGAGTTTCAAATTTTCAAAAATTTTAATACTTAACTTTTAATTAAATTCATGTAGTTTTTGGCAGTTTCCTTAGTTTACTAAAGTTTCAAGAATTCTGGATACCCTCCAGTAAACTAAGCAGAAAAAAATTAAAATGTTGTTACATGCTTTGTTTCAAACCTTGATATAAACAAAATACTTTATGTGATAATCTATTAAATATTTATTATTTTAACTATAAGTAATAAATACATCATTCCATAAAAATACATATGCTCCTCACTCTTCATAGGAAGAGGCAACACATTCTATTTTCTAAGTAATTTATTCTCTATTAATCAGATAGAAATAAAGATAACCTTATAACCACTTTGTCCTAAAAATAAATAGCACTTGATCTATACTTTGAAATATTCTTAATCAGCTTCAGGCAATAAATAACTCAGGAAACTAGTACTATAATTTTATTTATCTCCATGCTTATTATGCAGTCAGATGATTTTCATCACAAAGGTCTAATATACTTTCACCTTCACAGAAAAATATAAATGTCCTTTGAAATCAAACAGACCTTCCAAAGACATCAGTCAGTCCATTGTGAAAATATTACAGCTTTGTCACTTTCACCCAAGAGATTTCTGTCAGTCGCCAATCTGGTGTCACTATAGAATTACAGCTACAGTACACTATCAATGCCTGCTGTGTCCTTTGGGAAACAAAGCTTTTTTGGTTGAACTTTATGATTTAGTCCCAAAAGCAGAAGAACAAAGCTTTGAAAAGCATACAGAACAAAGTCTTATAACATTCTAAACAGACAAGATAGAATCTATTTGCAATTTTTTGGTGTATTATAGATTAAATTGAATATTAAACAAATTTCTTTAGCCCATAATTAGTATTAGCTATCTATTTTGTTTGCTGCAATAAAATATATTGTTTCAGAATTTTCAAAAGCATGTTTCCATTTTTACTGTGCCTTTTGCTTTATTGCACAATTATCAGTATCATGATGACTCCTTTTATAAAGATACTACAGGTAAAAGGAATAAACTTTTCCTCCTTTCTGTTCTTAAAAGCATAGTCCCAAAGGTCACCTCTTAAGGCTGTGTTATTTCAAATTTTATGATAAAATATTAATGAAAATAATAAATATAATTTCCATTTTAAATGTCTTTTTTTCTATCGCTTTACTACTACAGTTTCAATGATAAGGATAACCTAAGTTTAGAAAGAGTTACTTTGGTGAGAGTAATGCACATTTTTCTTCAAACAGAAGTTGTTATATGTGATTCTACTATTTACAGGAAACATTTTTGCATGGAGCAGAACAATTTTTTTCTGCTAGATATGCTCAGATATTGTATATCTTGAATTCTGAATCATATTTTTTCTTTTCTATTATATTTCCCCCTAGACTTGGTCTTTTCTAGTTCAGTCACTTAGAAAACCATGTTGACTTGCGACCCCCAAAAGAAGGGGCTTCTTATTAATGACTACATATTACTTGCAAGGTTACGGGGAATAGGTCTGTTTTCTACCAGTCAATTAAACAAATCCAGAGAAAGAGACCAATCAGCACAGGACTATTTTGTTTCTATAGAACAGAGATCCTGCCTGATCCTTTTCTACTAGGATTAAATCTCTGATAACATGCAAAAATGGTATTTAAAGTAAAATATTTAGAATTAACACGAATTAGAGCATTGAGGAAAAATTATATGATTATTTGGAGATGAACACAAATTAAGCTCATGTATACACAAACTATTTTCCTTTTAATTTATAAAAGAGTGACAATTCTGTTCTATCTGAAATTACACATTTTATATACATTTATAGTATAGCCACAACTTTACTTCTATGTGAATAAATGCAAGAATTAAAGAATCTAATAAGCAAATTGCCTCATAAACTTGAACGCTTGTTTTTCTTTCTTCATTTGAATATTTAGTAAAGTTAAAGATAAGGGATTTTTACTTATTGTTTTCTTATTTTATATTTAACCATGACTACTCACTATAAGGTTTTGGGATTCAGAAGTTAAAAATGCCCTTAATGATTAAAGTTCTGCTAATTTAGCAAATATATAGAAAATGTAATGAAAATCTTCAAAGGTATAATAGGATGCTGCATTTTCAGAAAATACCATTTTGCCAGAGCATTTAAAATATCAGGAGGTGAGCAATTTTTCAGCATTTTAAGAATTATACTTTCAGTTGATTGAGATACCTGGGACTTGCTTTGAGTCAGTTTTCTCTGTCTGTAGATCTACATATTGATTTGCAACAAACATTGTGTGTATGGCTATATGTGTGTACATACGTGTGTCTGTTCCTTTACCACAAAAATAGAACTTCTTGTAATAACTGGTGATCATCTGTGATATGATTTTTATAGTGGCTCAAAGCCTTGCCTCCACAAAATATATTTCCAAAGCAGCAGGTAAAATTCCTACTATTACAGAAATCAGTTACTTTGGAGTAAATCAATTCTAGAGTAACTTTAAATCATGCATGCTTTAATATATTCCAGTGGCACATTAGCAGAGATCAAGATCAAAATACAAGATTAATTATCTACACTGCACTCCCCAATCTGGTGGTCACTAGCCACATGTGGCTATTCAGCACTTGGAATTTGGCCAGTTCTGGAAATGGAAAACACACCAGATTTCAAAGACATAAGATGAAAAATGGTCTGTAAACGATCCCATTTATTAATATATTACAGTTATAATATTTTAGATGTATTGACTGGATAGTTAAATTGATTTCAACTTTTTCTTGTTACTTTTTTAATGTGGTTACTAGAAAATATAAAATTATATATGTGGCTCACATTGTGTTCTCATGGGGAAAATATGTCTATACACTTGAAAAACTGATACAGCTTACAGAGAAAAGGACAGTGAGTCAGAATAAGCACTTCAGAATATGCCTAAGAAACAATAAACTAACAAACAAAAAGAAAAACGACAACTTTGGGGCTTAGAAGGCACTGGCTGCAGGTCATTCTATAAATATCTGGAGGTTTTTATTTTGTTTTTGCTATTGTAATAATATAGCAACTAAATGGATAAGTAGGAAACAGCACGAGACCGAGGAACAGGGACTTAGTCTCTCATCTCTGGATGCAAGTTAAGGAGCACCTGGGAAACCTTTGGAATATCCCTACCTGAGGCCGGAGGCGGTGGCTCACGCCGGTAATCCCAGCACTTTGGGAGGCTGAGGCGGGAGGATCACCTGAGGTCGGAGTTTGAGAACAGCCTGGCCAACATGGAGAAACCTCGTCTCTACTAAAAATACAAAAGTAGCCAGGCGTGGTGGTGCATGCCTGAAATCCCAGCTGCTCGGGAGACTGAGGCAGCAGAATCGCTTGAACCCCAGAGGCGGAGGTTGGCAGTGAGCTGAGATGGCGCCATTGCACTCCAGCCTGGGCAACAAGAGCCAAACTCCGTCTTTAAAAAAAAAAAAAAAGGAATATCCCAACCTGAGTCCTGTGCCCACAGATCCTAATTTAAATGGTCCAGGCTGGGACACTGAAGCTTTTTAAAATATCTCCCTGCGTGTATAAAAGAGGTTTGAGCCAGAGTTTTACCCGGGCATCAAAATAAGAGTGAGATACATATGTGCTTTATCTTATGAGCCAATGCTCTGACTCCCTGAATGCTGTTATTGAGGATTTGGAAGATGCATTAGAATTTGGAAGAATCTAGTTCTGTGGTGGATCAGCAATATCTTCCATGGGATAATGGAATGGGAAATAGTGTTAACTGTTTCAGGAATGTATCATCCAGGTCCACATATTCACGTATGTGATTTCTAACTATTTTTAACCTCATTAATGCCAGGTCTAAACTGAAAGTAATTTATAATTGATCACCACCCCTGATGCCACCAAGGGCCCCTTAAAAGCCCTTCCTGGATTCCTTTCCTCCCAATCTGCATGAGTGACAACCTTTCATCATTCCAGGTGCTGCTTAAAATCATCTCCTTAGCAAGTGCTTGGCTAATGCACCAATGTGTAGCAGTCATAGAATCACTTGACTACTTTGCCCTAATTCAAGACATTGCAGAGCTTGTTGCTAGAGATACTATCCTTCCCTATTTACTTAATTTGCATAAAGGGTCTCCACAACCAGAGGTAAGACTCATGAGAAAATGTAAGTCTCTGCTTCACGGCTACATACCTCAAAAAGTACCGGCACAGTAGAAACACTGAATAAACATGTGCTTAAAAATAAATAGTACTTTTTAAGCTGGTATTGACTTTGAAGCTGAATGTTTTATTTGGAAGGATGGTAACAGTTTTTTTTTTTTTAAATCTTTTCTTAATAATCTTCTCTTAAAAAATCTCTTAAAAAAAAAATTTTAATTGTTCCTAAATGAATTATACTTCCCAGCAAAGGAAAATCTTTACAAGGGTTTTCCTGATGTCAAACTCTAATTTATTGAGATCCTATGGATGCTGTAATCATTTCAGGTGCTGATTTTACTTTTTTTTCTTTCTTTTGAGACAAGGTCTCACTTGGTTGCCCAGCTCACTGCAGCCTCACTCTCCCAGGCCGAAGTGATCCTCCTATCTCAGCCTCCCAAATAGCAGGGACTCCAGGTGCATATTACCACACTTGGCTATTTTTTTTTTCTCACTATGTTCCCAGGCTAGTTTCAAACTCCTGAGTTCAAGTGATCCTCTGGCCTCGAGCTCCCAAAGTTCTTGAACTCCCAAAGTGCTGATATTACAGGTATGAGATACCATGCCTGGTCCCTGATTTTTACTTCTGAAATCACACACCTTCTAATATTTCTTCCAAAACGTTTGACTTTGAGCTACTTCACTCATGATTAAAAGTTTTATCAGCGAGTGGGCTAAGGCTATAGAGATTAAATCCAAATTAGACATTTTTGCATCTTCTTAAAAATACAAATAAGATGTAATGAGAAACAATGCTGAAACTGTATAAAATCCAAAATTGTATATTACCTTAATCCTCATTACCATAATCATTCTGTCATTATTTCAATTATAAATTAATAAGCTCCTACTCATTCTTTCTAAATCCCAGAAGTCTTTTGAGCATAACCAAAATCTTAAGTCACATATAAAATATAACTTTGGGTAAGGAATGAGGAGAAAAATGTATTATACTATGACTTTGAGTTAAAACAGTCCATTTTCAAATGTCTTATCTTTAAAATACATCTAATTTGGTTAAAATATGTAAAATGTCTATTTACAGAACTTTTAGAAAGACAAACTGTATCATGTTAATGAAATACTATATAGCTGTGAATGATTCCTCCTAAGACGTGACTTTCCTCTATCTTCTTTGGAACTACTGTTTAATACATTTAAAAGAGTTGTGGTAAATGTTAGGAGACATTTGAGGAGAGGTGAATCAAACTCTCACCAATGAATGGTTTGAGATTTTATTAGACTGGATCATCACTGGAAGAAAGCAATTGCTGTGATAAAATGCTTTTGAAACACACAAAAATATTAGGAGATATCAGGAAAAATATTTACAGAGTGAAGTATTAAATGTAATTGTATATGTATAAAGTACATTTATACATTTTCTAAAGCAGTACATCTAAAAATGCATTCCGTAAGTTCTGTTACTTCAAAGGCTATTTGATTACACTATGGACTTCTGCATGCCTTTTTACACTGATGTAGGCTTCTATGTTAGCTGGATCCTTAGTTTCATCCCATAATTGCATGCTGTATTTTTAAAATTAACTCTTTAATATAGGCCAAATAGCTTAAAATAACACTGCAAGCTCTTTATTACATGGTCTTTCAGCTGCATTTCATGCCATCAGGGTGTTTCACTTTCCAAAAGGAAGAGATTTAAAGCTGTAAAAATTTTATTACTGTTGATAAATAATTCTTACTAGAAATAAACTGTAGTTAGATTGTCTCCCTAACATAGTCTGCCTATATGTGCAAAGGAGGAAAGGGTAGAAGTATAAAGGGAATCAAATCATCCAAAGGAATCTCTATCTAAAAGCATTAATTTATTATTTAAAAACATTGCCATATGTCATATCTTCTACTCCCAGCAACCCCATAGATAATTAAAAAACAAATAAATGCATTCCAGTTCTTGAAAGACTTAGAGTCCTCCCATGGAAACAATTCAGGAATGAAACAGAGTCAATACTGAGTTGTCAATTACATATTTTTCCAAGTAACATATTTTTAAAAGGAAAATTATAGAATTCGAATTAATATAATACACTTGTTTAAAAATACAAACCAAATAACATATATTTATGCCTATTCTTTAAGTGAATCAATAAAACTGCCCAACTTTAAGGTCACCTGCCTTATATGCCTTGAGGCTTATCTGGTTTTAGAAGAGTAATAATAAGTAAGTGATTCACTGCCTGGTTGGATTTTAACCAGACAGAGGAAAGTATCAAAGAGAATGCCCCACAATAAAGCACTTTAATGTGATAATTGAACTACTAGATAAGATAGATGAAGTCATTATTGACTATGAGAAGCTTTCCATTCTGTAGAAAATGACTTTGGATAAGAGGCCTCCAGAGTTACAGAGAGGTTATGTTTTGGTTCTTTAATGGTGAGAAAAAAAGGGCACTAGGACCTACTATAGTACATGGAGCATAAGTGAACAAATAAAACTGCTCATTTCTCCCCCCTAAAATTAGAAATGCTTATCATTAAAAATTAATTAAAGGTGAAAAAGATACCGTAAACATATGTATTTATGTGCAATTCTGTCAAATAGAATTACGAAAGGGCAATCAAATGTTTTTATATAAACTACTTGCAAGTATCAAAAATTTCAGGTTAAAAGGGGTTTCCTCCCAAAATGCCTAAATGCATTCTAAAGTAAACATATTATCTACGGAAACAACAACCTACTTTTTCACACCATAAACGTGTTAGTGATAATGTTGTAATATACTTTAAAGTTATCATAGAAATAATGGAAAGTACAGTTTTTCTAAAAATAAGATAAAACTGATGAGTTCACAATTTCTCACAGAAAAACTTAGCTTAAATAAAATTATACTATCATTTTAAGAGAAAACAAAATTAGCAGTTTCTCTGTTACATTTCCACCCTGAGCACCCCAGAAAGTGCTTTCTTGGTCACAGAATTCGCAATCTGTGAATTGAACTCTTATTCCCTATTTCTTGTTGCCAAAGGATTTTGGATTTCTCTCTATCCTACTCAATCTCTCCAACAAGGGAAACCAGGAACAACACCTTGGACCTTCTGAGGTGTATAATTTAGATTCTCATATAGCAAAGAAGGCATGATGGACTAAATGGTCTCTGAAATTTTACCAATAGAGTCAAGAGAATTTGATTAAGCACTGTCCTTTGATTTACCTCTCACCAGCTGCAGGGATTATTTAAACCAATGTCCTTGGTGCTCTAATTGCCACCTTTTCAACCAGAATCAGCTTATTTACTTCTTTGAATTAATTAACCCTCTTGCTCCTAAGACTCATCTATTATGGTATAGAAAGAGCTTGGGTTTAAAATGTAAACAGATCGTAATTTAAATTGTGTCTTGGTTACTTACTGACTATACCCTTTGATCATAACTATATACTCTGTGCCTTAATTTTTGCCATCCGAAATTATAATAATACAGACTACAGTTAGAAGATGACAAAATAAATATGTGAGAGTTTCTGTGGTTGATACATACTAAGGATACAAAATAAACATTTTCTAACTGAATGAACTCCACCTTATTCAAGGATATTTACTTCTAACCAGGGCTTAGAGAATGAATCTCAGTTTCTAACAGTGAAATCTTAAGCAACAAATACTGAAATGTGTACAAAATGTGTACAAAATTTTTTGGCACAAGGTAAGTTTCTTCAAATCTTCCACATCAATGTACCTGCTCTTAAGGCTAAATGCGGCTGTCTCGCACTCTCTGGGACTATTAAAGTCGGTTTTGCCTGGAGTTTCCACATCTAACAATTTTTTTCAGTAATTAGGCATCTTCTTGATCATATATACTTCTTGACAAGCACAGTCAAGGAGGGAAATTAAACTTAATTGAGAATTATGACCATAATGGCAAAATAGCATTTAATGAAAATGAGTTACATTCATTGGCTGAGGCCATAATGAGATGATTTTCCTGAAGCAGAGTCTTGAAGAAAAATGAATAACTAATTCGGGGGCAAAAAGTCTCAAGGAGAATATACATGTATCTCTAAAACCAAACATCATAACTTAATTCACTATAGGTAGTGGTATATTTTTTCTGCAGAATCACTCCAGAATTCAATAGAAGTTCATAGCAAACACTCTCAGGGGAAGAAAAAGCTTTACAATTACAATCTTAATATTTATCTTCCTCTTAAAAGAAATACAATGCATGTGATCATGGCTTAAATGAAAAGCAGCAGGTTGCTTCAAAGCATGTTCATCGCATTATGCTTAATGTATCTTTGTTTGTTTCTTGAAAAGAAGGGTATCCATAGGTCTTCACCGGAAGTAAAGCATAGAATTTGAATACTATAAAAAATTCTTTCCAGCCTTAAATTTAGACCATGCTAGAGTGCAGTTCCTTAAAATTATATCTGTAAATAATTTTATGAAAGTTTCAAACTGTAAAAATGCTTCATTTTGTTTGTAACATTTTCATTGGTCCATTCCACATTTACAAATGACATCTCACCTTTCTTTGTTACACCATATATTACTAAAAAGAACATAACATCTATGGGCAATATGCTGCAGGAATACTTTTTTTTTTTTTTTGAGACAGTGTCTCACTCTGTTGCCCAGGCTGGAGCGTAGTGGCACGATCTCGGCTCACTGCAACCTCCGTCTCCCAGGTTCAAGCAATTCTCCTGCCACAGCCCCCTGATGAGTAGCTGGGATCCCAGGCACCCACCACCACGCCCAGCTAATTTTGTATTTTTAGCAGAGATGGGGTTTCACCATGTTGGTCAGGCTGGTCTCAAACTCCTGACCTCGTGATGCTCCCGCCTCAGCCTCCCAAAGTGTTGGGATAACAGGCGTGAGCCACTGCACCTGGCCAGGAATACTTTTATTTTTTGAAGTGGGTAATTACAATTGAACTTGAATGCAAAAAACAAAGAACTGGCTCACAAACTAACGTCCTGAGCACCTAAATGCTTATGACAGTGATCCTACATAATGCAAGGAATTTGGCATTTGGGATATGAATGAATATGTATATTTTAGAAACTTCTCAAAATAATATTTCCCCAAACTTGGTTCATAGACCACCTTCATCAGAATCATGAAGGCTGATTTCTTGTCCCCAAGTGCAATCCACTAGATCAGAATCTCTAGGCATGGATCTTAGATGTCTGCATTTTAAACAAGCTGCTTGAGTATATCGCTTACTTCGAAATGCCCATTTATAGACAAAGAGACAACAGACCTAATTAGTCCAGCAGTGGATGGGAACCTCATGAACACAAACTAGATGACACTTAAAACTTCTCACCCTAGGCCTGAGGCCCTGCAGGATGCAGTCTCTTTGCATCTCTCCAGCTTTCCCCAGCTCGTGCTCCCCATTTTCTGCTGCACATGCTTGGGCCACACTTACCAGCCTCCTTCACAAGCCTAAATTCTGATTAACCTAAAGCCCAAAGGACACCCTCTACCACCTCCTATCCTGACAATGGCCAGAGCTTGATCTCATACCCTTGTCCCCCGCTTCTCTCTCCAACCCCCCACCCCAGCTATCATGCGTGTTCATATGACTTCTTTGTTAACAAACATCTTTATTTACATATAATTTACATACAATAAGCTGCAACTACTGAAAGTGATTCACAAGTTTAGATTTCCGTCACCCTGGAAGGAAACCTCCTTCACATTAAGGTCACTTCACATCCTACTTTCCCCTCCCTAGCCCTATGTGGCCAAGAATCTCCTCTCCCCTGTGCTTGTTCTGGATGTTTATATGAATGCCAGCTGTGTAGATGTCCATCATGGCACTTGCAGCTGTGTTGCAACTACCTACTTATACATCTGCCTCTCTAACCAGACTTACAGAAACTCAGCTTCCAGGGTCTCGCATTGTGCCTGACACTTGAAGAATAATGAAGAAATACTGGATTAATTAATAAATATCTCTTTTTCCTCCTTTTCACAGGCAAGGAGGGCAGAACTTGCATGTGAAAAGGAGGAAATGCAATAGAGAAGACTGTGCTTTACCTAAACTGGGGGTGGGGAGTTAAGTTCTGACAGGATGAAGGGAACTGGATGAACCAAGAAGTCAAAATTAAATACTTTCCAAAGTAGCACTGATCTGTAAAATTTGGCATTAGCAGTGTTTAATATGAGAGCAACTGTCCATGAGATTTCCAGTGATACATAAGCACTGCTTCTACATGTCAGAGAAAACTACCCATTTTCCGCTCTTGTCCTTTACCTCCTTTCCGAGCACCTCTTGCAGCCCGTGTACTCTTCCTTGGTGCAGGGTCAACGGGTTGCCCAAAGTTTTCTTCTGCCAGGTATGCTAATTTCAAAAAGAAATACTCCTTTCCTCTAGTCTTACTCAAAATTTCTACTGCCTGAGAGCTATTTACATCACGGTGAAGTGATTCTGAACACGTTAATCAATAGGCAGAACTGGTTAAAAGATTAGGCAAGTATCGGTCATTTAATTAAAATACAATAGAACATACTCTTGAAGAATCCTCAGAGTGAAGCAGGTAAATCATTAAGTCGCCCAAAATACCACAGGGGTCTGGGGGAATGAGGGACGGGCGAGGGGCAATTACTGTTAATATTTTTCTGAACATACTTTATGGCAGCTCTCTCTGAGGACATATACATGTATGTATGTGTGTGCATGTGTGTGTGTGTATACTCACTTTTGTGATCCATTGTACAGAGTTTTTCATTTCCGTGAATACAAATCAACAGTATCCATGGATGGCTGCATGGCATTCCATTGTTGAACATTACATGATTCCCCTCTAAACAATCTCTTATTCCTGGACATTTAGGTTATTTTACTTTTTCTCTGGGTAGTATAAACAATTCTAAAAGGACTATGAGCATTTATCTTTGCACAATTAGTTTTCTTATTAAAACAAATGTTTATAAAGAAAATTTCTGTAACAGAGAATATCCAGGTTTTATGTTTTGATCAATATGGTAAAACTACCCTGCAGAAAGACTGCATACCTTTATGCTCTGATCAACAGTGTATATGTGTCTATTTCCCTACATACAGGAAACGATTGCATTCTCATAATATTTTCAGATTTTACAATAAGCATAAAGTAAATCATGGCCTTCTGACACTGCTCTGTCATACTGGAAAATCAGCATTTTATTAACCTTTTTTTTACAAGTGATGACTGCAAAACAACTTCTGAAGCTTTCATCATCCTTGACCATCTCTCTATCTCTGACCTCTATCCTTCCCCAAATCCATACCCCACCTTAGTTCCTTAAACTGGAGTCATGGAGGCTGTGGAAAACACACATTCCCTAACAATCAAAAGTATAGAAATTGTAATGGTCTATTTTTTAAGCAAAATAGAAATACAATATTCATATTTTATGTGTATATCTGCAGTTACTAGGAACTTTAAGTATATATTTATTGATCCTTTGTATTTCTTTTCTGAAGTCCTGTATCTATTTGCCTTATAAGAATATTTACCTTGGTTGTTAAGGTAGTTTTTCCACCGATATTAAGAATCTTTGTGATCACATATTAACTTTCTATATATACGTAGACATATATATTTCTAGACCCTCTATTCTTTCCATTATCTTATTATGTTAAATAATATAAATTTATAATGAATCTCAATATCTATTAGGGCATGATCCCTCTTCCAATATTGCCTGATAGTACTTTTCTTGTTTTATATATTTTTTTCAGAGGTACTTTAAAATCACTTGACAAATTAAAAATCCTAATGGGTTTTTGCTTGAATTTACATTGAATGCATAAATTTTTAGTGATTTCATATCACTAATGTTTTAAACTTCCTCACTGTAGCAGTAGAAGTATTAGTAGAGACAGTCAAATAATTAGCAAATGGTAACTAAATGTTGAGTATGTATAAGATGATTTCCAAACACTTAAGATCATGGGATATTTTTTAGTATTGTCATTACTTTGTAGACAGGAAAACTAAGCTACAGAATATTTACAGAACTTGATAAATGGTCAAATAATCAGTAAAGACTAGAGCTAGAATTCCACTCAAGCATTTTGAAAAGAGATCCCGTATAATGATAACTCTGCAATTGAAATACATCCTTCCATTAAAGTATTAATGTTTTACAAATTAAAAAAAAAAAAATTTAACCCAGGGCCTGTACAGGTCTTGTTGAATTTGTATCTACACTTTTTATGTTTTTAGCTGCAGTTTTTAATTATTAGATATCCTTATATTTTCAAAAATTTTGGCATCATAAATACTATCAATAATTTGTTTTGTAAACATCTAATGTGCTGAATGCTAATTGTTTCTGAACATATTTTGGTGACTTCAGGTTTTTAAAAATAAATAATAATATTGTATTCTTATTTCCAATTTTTATACCTCTGAATTCTTTTTATTTTCTAATTCGTTTGCCTAATAATTCAATAAAAATACAGATTTATTAAAGTAGACATTAAAGTTAACTAAATGCCTTTTTTTTTAAGATGGATTCTCACTCTGTTGCCAACCTAGTGTGCAGTGGCACGATCTCGGCTCACTACACTCTCCGCCTCCCGGGTTCAAGTGATTCTCCTGCCTCAGCCTCCCGAGTAGCTAGGACTACAGGCACTTGCCACCACCCTCGGCTAATTTTTGTATTTTTAATAGAGATGGGGTGTCACTATGTTGACCAGGCTGGTCTTGAACTCCTGACCTCGTGAACCTCCCACCTGGGCCTCCCAAAGTGCTGGAATTACAGGCGTGAGTCACCATGCTGGCCACTAAACGCCTTTTTCAATAATCATATAGATTTTTCCAATTTTAGTGTCACTGAGCATATTGACTTATAAAATTAATTAGGATAATTTTCTTCTCTCTTTCTAACCTCCAGCACTTAAAATGGCGTAGGCTTCTTGACTATAGAAGAAATTCAAGAATAAAATTTTCTAGCCATAGTACTTTTTATTTTTAGGATAGCTCAAAAGCTATCTTCCTACTGGAAAACTTACAGATTTAATCACTTACTGAGACAATTCTTCTAATTTATAGCCCCCTGAAATATTATTAATTTGATGCATATTTTCTTGCTGTCCTTTCTATTTGTTTTCATAATTTTTGATCAAGCAAGCGTTCTGTGTTTTATTTATTGACTTCAAGGAACAGGTTTCTGAATTTATTTTCAAATTCTGCTTTCCCTCCTAGTTCATTAATTTATGTTTTTATATGTACTAAATCATTCATTCTAATTGCATAAATTTTGTTGTGTTGATATTTTTCAGATGTTTAAGTAATTTGTTTATTTTATTTTTATTTAGTTCCTTTATATTATGGTTTTGTATACAATCATAGATTCCATATGTAGCATATTTTTACTGCTATTTTCTAACTAATCTAGAATTATAGTTTTAGTTTCTTCTTTTTGCATATGTTATTTCTCAATTTGTTACATTATTTTTATACCAGAGACTAGTCTATCATTAGAAATTTGTCATAATTTACTAAGTTTCTGTGTTGAGTGTGTGTTTCTCTGTTTCACTAAGCATATGATAACATAAACAGTATATATGATATATTGTCAAGTTTGCTTGTCAATACACTTTGCTTCTTTGCTTGTATAGTACAGAGCTTGCTCACCTCTTGAACGATATTTATTAGTTATATCAGTACAATCATTCTTGCCACAATTTAATTCTTGTGTATTAGTTTTTCATAAATTAAATAAATTAGCTAAACTCAACTATTCTTCGTGTTTCTCTCACTTTTTTGCTGTATATTTATCAATTTTGTTACATATTTTAATTGTATATAATAAATTAAGATGACATTAGATAGAGACTGATATGTTTTGTTGAGGTTTTATAGGGAGAATTTCAGAGTATCGTCAAAAACTCTTCTCCCCCATTTCCACTTACTTTCCAAGAAATATATAAAATTTTGTGTTTGCATCCAAATAAAATCTACAGCTATGAAAATAGTTAAAATAAAGTCATTAAAAATTCAGCAAAAGAGCAACGAATATTTTAAACCATAAATCACATATCGGGAAGTGTGAGATGTGTCTTGAATTACTGTGCACTTTTTATCATAACGGTATCCTTGAAATCTGCATCATGGAGTGATAATCAAGTCAGAGTATATCAAATTGAGTTTCTCATACTTTAGTATTTAAACTGTAAAAATGGGAGTCTAAGAAATAATTTATATTCAATTTTCTTTTTTACAGTGCTATGATTTCAAAGGTTACATGACTAATGTTAGTTTCCAACATTGTTCTGCAAAGAATAAAAGCTTTGTGCTAACTAAAGAATATTTAAAATTCACTAAACTCAAGATATACATACCAGTTTCTGGTCCCCACCCACCCACCCAATTTAAATAACTGCATCTATTGAGAAAGAATGAGACAAGAATGAAAATAAAGAGAGCACCATTTTCATATGCCAGAAACTGTGCCAGAGTTGCCCTGTTCTATATAAGAGCCAATAAGAGGTTATTTAAATTTAAGTTAATTAAAATTAAATACATTCCAAGTGGAAGCCATGTGGCTAGTGGCTACTGTTTTGAATAGCATAGGTGGAGGACAATCCCAGAATCACAGAAAGTTCTTTTGGACAGCACTGAGGGCAGTTATTTTTCTTCCCAAGAATAATGAAAAATAATTTCTTTTTATTCATCATTTCAGATGGGACAACTGAAGTTCAGAAGAAAAAATAAACAGCATATTCAAGTTTAGAATATTAGTAACTGGTGAACCAACGACTTTATGTCAGTTCAGTTTGGTTTCTGAGCCTCTGCTTTTTCCACTTAATATGTAGAACTGACTGACGGGAAGAAATCCTTAACATTAGGAATAGCTCATGGAAGGCCCCTCCCTGAGCTGAACACAGCCTCAAAAATCTCACCAGAGGTAGCACTGGCACAACTTGTCCCTGGAATATTTATCCTTGTCCTTTCTATATTCCTTGTCTTACACTAGATTCTCTGAATTGTGCTGAGTTCTTACTAGTGTGTACATTTTTGAATTAAATTAACATTGCAACTCAGGTTTCTCCATTACCTCTTACCTCTAGCAAAAATTTAGCAACTGTGCCAAATAGTATATTTATATTTTATACTACCTACTGAGACAACTTCTGCAGGTGACACAGTCTAAACGTCATGTCCAAACTTAACCCTTTAAGTTCTACCAACATTGTCCTTTTCCACATTTGTGGACTGAATAACATCTCCCAAAAAGATATGCCTAAACCCTACCCTCCAGTACTTACGAATGTGAATTTATTGTTAAAAAATAATTTTTGCAGATAATTAAGGATTCTGGGATGAGATCATCTTGGATTCAAGGTGAGCAGTAAATCCAATGACCTATGTCCTGACAAGTATAAGGAGAGGGAGGTTTGAAGCACACAGGCAATGATCAGAAAATACAGAAGTGAAGGTCAAATGGAGATGGAGGCAGAGGTTGGAGTGATGTGAGTACAGCCCAGGAACAGGAAGGATTCAGGACCACTATGAGAAGCTAGGAGGGAGGGACGGAACAGAATGTCTCTCAGAGCTTCCGGGAAGAACCAAACTGCCGGCACCTTGATTTTGGACTTCTGGCTTCCAGAACCGTGAGACGATACATTTCCGGTTTTGTAAGCCACCCAGTTAGTGTAATTTGTTTCGGCAGCTGGAGGGAACTCACAAAGCCACCATCCCTGTCAGTACAACTTTTTTTCAGTGCTTTGATCTCTTCAAAGCAGTTACTGTTTCTTCCACATCTCCCAAAGATATAATCAAGAATTTCTTGTGATTAAATTCCCAATTAACGCAATCAACTAAATGCAAACTGGGTGAACACCTGAAGAAAAATGTCAAAAATACGTAAATGTTAGGTTATGGGAAAATGATTTTGCCTGTTAAAATTCGGCTGACTGGCTGGGTCTAGACCCACACTACTTCCTTTTTTAAAGTTCTGAACAGGCGCTGAGGCACTAGAAGCCTAAGGAGACTGAATGACATAAGATGTGTGAAAGTGTACTGTTGATCAATGCTACAGGAGGAAAATAGCTTCATCTAACTGACAAACAAAGGAGGGTTCCATTTAATGCGACATATAGGTAATGGTATGTGAATTAATTATTACCGTGCATGGTGATAAGAAAAAAAGAATATAAAAATTTACATTTAATTATTTTATATGGCCAAACCAAATTATTTTAGATGATCTTACCTTATATTTCTCCGGCATCTGCAAAACCAAAGTTTACCAATTTTCCATATCCTAAATCTTTTAATGGTTCTTGCATACAGAAACTATTTAGAAAGACTCTCACAAAGTCAAACATTGTGTTTTAAATTGCCCCAAATTCCCTAATTCTATAAAAGGTAGCTGTTTTCCTCCTAAGGTCTAGTGCTGGTAAATAGAGTTATTTACACAGGTCATATTCACCTAGGTGCTCACTAAAAATAAAAATGTGGATTGATCACCTTAAGGTCAGAATGCTGTAGGTGAAAGGCCAGGATGGAAGTGAAATCTCAACCAGGGGAAGTAAGAGGAGCAACCTCAGTAATTAATGGTAAGGGTGATCAAAGGAAGAGAAAGGGAGGACTTGACCTGTCTTCTGGTAGAGTACAGATGGTATGGGCCAGCCAGGTGTTGGCTTCAGAGCCAAGGGAGCTCCTGACCCAGACACAAGACATCTCCCTAGTAAAAGACTTCAAGACTTAAATAAAGAAAAGAACATATTGCCCAAAACTCATCTGCAAATAATTGTAATAAATAGTAGCACATCATTTCCTCGTGGGGATTGGGACAAGGGATCAAAACAAATTCAGTCCCAGAAAATGAAGCAGGGGGGTTAAAAAACATAATTGTAATTTGAAAGAGCAAGCTTCTTCAGGTTTGCTAGGAAGAAAACAGTATCTTCACCCATAGAGAGGAAAATGATCAGAAGGCCTGACAGGCCTTGACCATTTAATTTACAAACTAACCTGTTATCATTTTTTTGTTTATTTTTCTTGAGATGTGGTCATCAATAACAGGTAGTAGATGCAAAGGGAACCACTTAAAATCACTTTAGCCTAATTAAAATTTATGCTAGCCCCCAGTCTCTAGGTTTCTCCAGTTAAGAAAGGTCATGTTTTCAGGGGGAAAAAAAATACTGGAAAAAAAGAAAAAGAGAGAAAGAACAGAAAAAAGGACTAAAGTTTAACATCAAATGACATATGTGCCTAAGACTCTCCATAGTATACCGATCCATTCTTACTGAGACTTCTATTATATACATTAGAGACTTTTCACTGTTTGCTGACAAGAGAATACAGACGATCAGAATTATCACACCTTGACTGATAGGAAATTTGCTGCCGAAGGTTTGCAGCTAATTTTCTAGTCTACATTGAAAGTTTTTATTCTACCAATTTAAGCCCACAATTAAAAAAAAATTATTTTAAAAGCAAAAACGTCTAGAAAGAGCATTTTTTACAGACCTGGAGAGAGAGTGGCACTGAAAGAGGAAAGGTTATC
Source organism: Pongo abelii (assembly GCF_028885655.2). NCBI lineage: Eukaryota > Metazoa > Chordata > Mammalia > Primates > Hominidae > Pongo > Pongo abelii. The sequence goes on along the minus strand of NC_071988.2, from coordinate 88,653,419 downwards.
TTTGATAATCTAGCCCGGGATAACCAGATTCAGGTAGGGGCCAAAATAACTGGATTTAAAACAACAAACAAGGAAAAATCTAATTCATAAGGTAATTCAATAGGGATGTGTTATGTACCTGTAAACTTTATTTAGAGAAACAACCAAACTGGCCAGGCACGGTGGCTCACGCCTGTTAATCCCAGCACTTTGGGAGGCCGAGGCGGGTGGATCACCTGAGGTCAGGAGCTTGAGACCAGCCTGGCCAACATGGTGAAACCCCGTCTCTACTAAAATTACAAAAATTAGCTGGGTATGGTGGCAAACACCTGTAATCCCAGCTACTCGGGAGGCTGAGGCAGAAGAATAGCTTGAACCCAGGAGGCGGAGGTTGTGGTGAGCTGAAACCGCACCACTGCACTCCAGCCTGGGTGACAGAGTGAGACTTGTCTCAAAAACAAAACAAAACAAAACAAAAAAAACAACCAAACAAAAAGAAAATTTTCTTTTGTTTGTTTGTTTCCTGGAAACTAAAGTGATTGGAAATAAATATTTTTAAAACTAAGTGAGAAAACAGTGACACACATTTGAATATATTTAAACATACCTAAGATATGTATTGAAGTATTGGCCTACAGTATACATTAATAAAATTTGTGTAAGTTTGTGCAAGAATTAATATACATGAATGTACATACACATGCATATATCTATTATTTCTGCAGTGGAAATAAAATAATAGAGAAATAACTGCAGATATGTGTGACACTATTTGCCTATATTTTAAAATATTATGCAGAGAGCAAGGAAGTTCTTTAACTGAAGAAAGCTAAAACTTGGTTAGAATTTGAACATCAGTCCAAATAACTGGTGTTTTATTACGTCTATCTGCAAGAAAATTGATCTAAGAAAATCTTGCAACTTTACAATTAATTGGCAGCAAGTGAGTTAATGCTGATAAATCATGAAAATCTACAAACATGTTTTTATTCCTATACACTACTTTATTTTCTTCTAAAATCAGAAGTAGAGTTATAATGATAAAACATCAGTGTTGGTAATATTCTCTAAGTATTATTACAAATTCCTTGGTTTGTAAGTGAGGAAATTGGAGCTAAGAGATATGCAATAACCCACCCAAGATCACACAGCTTTTAATGGAAGCCAAATCTCAGATTAGGCAGCATTCAGTGTTATATCTATAATACTAGAATATCAGAAATAATTTTTTCAAGCAATGATTCCCCAAGAGTGAACCACAACAGTATGGAGGGTCCAATTATTCAAGAAAATGCTTACGAAAGCTGTTATCTCAATCATATTAAAAATAAAAAATATCCAAGCATACACTAATGTAATTTAACTTTTTAAAATTTTTCCTAAATAAATATTTTGGGATGTCAACAAAGATACAAACAATAGTAAAATTGTTCATTTAGCTTTCTTTCTAATGTGCACAATTTAAACAACTGAAATATCCAACCATAACAAATTGTTAAATAACTTTTGCTAGATCCATAGAATGAAATAACATGTGACTATGAAAATGATGTTGTAGTGAAAGGTTTAATGGCTTCAGAATTTTAATTTTAAACAATGTTATGCAAAATGTTATGATAAATATAGCATAATCGACATACATAAAAAATATATATAATATACCACAATATCACTCACATTTATCTTATAGAATTGTTTTGTATTGTATTTTGCATTTGTAGTTTGTATTTTAATGCATTATTACACTTAAGAACTATTTCAGAAGTCAGAAAAGAAATGCTGAAATTGTGATTTCATCATAATCATATAATGGAATACTGAACAATGGTTATAATGAATGAACTAGTTCTAAATGTATGAACAAAGAAAAAATTTTAAAATCATGAAGAGCAGAAAAGCAAACTGTAAAACGATACACAGAGTGAATGTATAATGAATGTTAAAATGTGAATTCTCTTCTAAATTGATCTTTAAAATTTCATTTAATAAATATTATAAAGACTATCGTTTTAATATTGAATATTGGTTCTGTGGGGGCAAATAATTAAAAGCCCTAATAAATACTACAATACAAATATTTTTGAGCATCTTTCTTCTGACCATGTTACTTATCCCAAATTTGTATTCCTTTTTTGTTCCCTCAACTAATTTTCTTTTTAATTTTCATGTTATTTTAATAAAAAGTATTAAACCAAAAGAGTAAGTATTCCTGTACTCCATGTTTTGTCTTTGTAGTCTTCAAAATAAACGTTCTCAGTAGTGACATGAAGGCTTCTCTCAGAGGTCGCTGATGAACAGGTTTCAGGTTTGGCACTATTTTGGTGACCTTGGTCTTACAGGTTTGGTTTACAGTATGTGTCAGTGTTGCAGATCTAATTAGATTTGAGGATGATGACTCGCACTAACATTCACAAGGAAATGAAATGTATAACCTATTATGCCGATTTACTAATTTGTAATCAAAATCAAATAGGAGCCTGGAGCTCTTGCCTGCTGCCTGCAGAAGCACCCTGAACACCTTACTTCACTAAAGAAAATGGGCAAGAGTAAACAGATTATCTGAAGGTGGCTTGGTGGCATGAATTAGAATACATTATTCTATTTATATGATATACTCCTAATGCCATCAGACCATGCAGGTCTACAACATCAAGTATTCAGAAAGCTAGCAACTACTTTCTTTCCCGGAGGGCACCCATGTGAGTATTACCAAACATTGCCCTTCAGATTCTGGTTCAGTTTGCATGTTTTCCATACACAATTAGAAACATTTATCTCATAGACATTGTTAAGACTGTCAGTATGATTGGAGCTGCTGCCTTGGGAATATATTCTATCCTTTTTGATAGAGATTCTTTTTCTCACAAATCTATAGATTTGGTCTCACAGTATGCATGGAGGTCTTCTTATCCATTATTTCTTGACCAGTTTTTGAAATTTGAAGAGATTTCTGAGGTGACTTGCTTATTCTTTTGCCTAGAGGCGTATTTTTTTCTTAATTGTATATAAAAACATTATTTACTAAAATGTTTTGCATATTATTCACATTTTAAACTCTTCTGCATTACAAAATGGAAAACATTTTACAAAAAAATCTGTCAATATATACTTATTTAGAACATCAGAAATAATTTTTGAATTGATATGTCAGTTGTAATTTTATAAATGATATTACATAATGAGCGAAACCACTGTCCCTTATTGTTATGGTTGTTGGTCTTCTCAAACAATTTAAAAATTAATTTTCTATAATTTCTTTGGGGTTATGAAAAGCTGATCCACGCAAATAGGAACTCTTGCAAATCCTTTTCAATTTAATTCTAATCACACACTGATTCCAAATAGTAACTCAGTAAAATAAAATGACCAAGCTCCAGAAACAGGAAAATGCAAAGAATCTTACCATACAATAATATTTTTAATCGAGATTTTTCCCAAATCACATTATCTGATATTTAAAAATTAAAGAGAACATTAAGCAGATAATTTTATTCATGTGCAATTCATGCTAAAGCAGATTCGAGTGTGAATTCTGTTTCAAAGGTACTTGTAACTTCAAATTTCTCTCTGTTTTTGTTATCTCAAAAGCAGCATCATTATGATAATTGTTTCATTTGTACTGTTGGTACGTGCACTCTTTTATTTAAATATATCAACAACAAAATTTTTAAGTGCTATAAGGTTTACATTTTAAAATAGACTAAACTGGAACTACCAATATTGTATAAAACAATAGTGGCTGAAATAAGACTTTCTTAAAAAATAAATTTATAAATCATTCTATGTAAATATTACTAGCATAACAATTTGGACATAAACTTTACCAAAATCCGTAATAAGGACCTGAACATTTAAGACTACTGTTAACATTTCTTATACTTTACTATTTCAAGGTTAGTTTTCCCTCAAAATTTCTGAAAACAAATACTGAGATTTCTATGTTTTATAATTTGTTATTATCACAAAGTTTTCATTTCTTGAAATTTAATTTAATATATGTATGATAACCATTAAATTTTTGCTTTCTTTGTTCAAATTAATCACTGTGAATGTTTCAAAAGCAAAATTTTAAAAAGCATAAGGTTCACAAGTAATAAGAAACACCATTTTGTTGAAAATGTTATTAGATTTCTTGAAGTAAACAAATTGTAAGCATTAAAAAAATCACTGACCTTTAATTATATGAAAATTAACCTTTTTTATTTTGATCCCGCAGTTACAAGTAAAATTTTGAAGAAATCACTAACAAATTTGACTCACACAAATAATTTTAGAAAAATATTTATTATGAGTGTTAATACTTTATGTGAGTTTAACACATTTTAAGTCAAAATAAAATAAAGTTGGCAATAACTGCAATATTGTCAACTCTGCTCTGAATATAAAAAGCAAAATAATTAAGTTGTATGGAAAAGTATTAATGTGAAAAGTAGGAATAAAAAACTTCACAATGATAACACAAGAGGACCTGTATTTGGGAAAAAACCTACAATAAAAATAATGACACATGCAAAATATAAATTTAATACTTTTGAAATTCAAATCTATAGGCAACACACTTAAGAACTGAAGACACTTTAGTGTATTTAATTTTATCAAAAAAACATTTATTTTGCATAAGGAATTGTTATATGCTATATGAAATTAAAATAAATCTGTAAGAAAATGAGAAAAAGAAATTATGAACACCCCATCACAAAACAAATATTTTCTGGTTGTTAACCACTTAGACTATCTTGCACCTATTTGTTATTAAAAGAAAGATATCAGTGTACTGATTTTTATCTGATAATAAGAAGAGATCAAAGATAGATGGATCCTAATATTTATTGAGCACTTAATTTGACATTTATGTTTTAAAAATTTTTATCAATATTATAGATGCTGTTTAAATTTAGGTAAATATACTTTAAGAAAAAGGCTTAGAGATGGAAAGTAAATTGGCATGCTTATTTTTCAATAGTAACTGCTTAACCTTTAAATCTATGTTCAACAAGATACTATTATCTTCTCAGAATATTATATTCTACTGAGAGTACATATTAATTGATACAGAAAATTAAAACACACACACACACACATATACACAAGAAAGCCAATTTATCATTTCTAGTTGACATTTTGGCTGAAATATGGGATTATTTATTCTTGCTGCTGTTAATTTTAATTACAATCAAAACTTAAACCTATAAATATTTATCTTCTAAATAACAAAATTAAATCCTAAAAACTGCATCAGCAACTTATTCTTACTTTTTATTTTTTTATTTTATTTTTATTTTATTTTTATATTATTTTTATTTTATTTTTAATAGACAACTATTAAAAATCAGTCTATGTAACTGCTGAAGTATTTTTAAAAAGGTAATGTGAATCTTTCTGCTTAATGAATGATAGATTGAGCTATAAGATGAAAAAATATAAAGTACTGATGCAATCCATTAATACACTGATATTTGTGACTGTGATTGGTTCTCATTAAAAGTGTCCAGGTTTAAAAAATGTTAAAATAAAGTTTATTTAGAAAACTGGTGGTATAAACTGGAGGGAAGACATTCATGGAAAGGTGTCTCCTCACTTTTCTCCCTCTGTCATATAGTTGAAGCTGACATATGGACACTTTTTGTTCTCACATGCCCATGGGCACTAATTTAGTAAATTCTATAGACCCAGAGTAGAGATTGTTTTATTGTCTGTTTTGCATAATAACGTTCTAAATCTAATGTTACCAGTAAAGTTCTCTGTCACACAATAATTATCAATATTTATTACTAAAGCAAGTTCTTGAACATACTGTAATTTAAGCATGGAAAGTTGAATAAGAATCTAATATAATTTATATTCATAATAAAAGTACTAGCAAAGTGGTAATAATACTGATTTGGGGGTATATAGGAAGTAACATCAATTTAAACTTTTTGCAACACCAGTATTCAGCCTCTCAGTTTGCCAACAGTATTCTATCTGCTAGCTGCCTTTAGTTTAGGCACAAAGTTCTGATAATCATAATCAATCATACATTTCAAAACCTTTAAGATATTCATATTGGAAAACACAGTATAATTCTATTTGTTAAGGGTGCTGTGAAATAATCAAAATCATGAAACATATTCCTATCAGAATGAAAATGCTAGTTAGACAACTGTTTTATTCTAATAATATCAGGTACGTTTAATTATACCTCTCCAATCTCCTACCTTTGGAAAATAATAATTAGAAAGGTATGCTTATTATAATACTTAGTAAGTGTGATTCTGGTAAATAATTTTTCACACACTTGATATCCACTTTTGATCCATCCACCTTTTTCCATAATAAGTTCTAAATATAAGTCCTTTAAAGCATGAAAGATAGTTTTTGACCACTATAAAGAATGACTATGTTTGTCTTGTCCCATGGTTTTAATCCCTTGGTAACAATATAAACAGTTTATATAACATATTGTATTTAGAGGTTATCACAAGTTTCATGGTAATTACGTGAATAGTAGGGCGGCTTACCCAATTATATTTCTATGACTAAATATCTCTAAAGCTATATGGCAGAACTGTCCTATACAGTAACATATAGAAAATTATCTGAGGACTCTGGGGCTTCAAAAAAAATTTGGGATAATCAGTGATAAAATCTATCCCTGAATATTGTATGAGCAAAACTGTACTCATGTTAAAAATATGTTTTATGAGATATATATCATATAACATATGCCAGAAAACAATCATATTATACATATATAATTAAGCTATATTCTTGGTAGACTTTTATACAAAGAAGTGGTAATTAAAGAGAGTTAAAGGTAAAGGTGTTTGTACCCAATACAGCATTAATATATAAAAATTAAATTACAGTAATACTCAAAGTTGGAAATATGATTTGGGATAAATCTTGCATCCTCATCATTTCTGCTAAAATTTATATCCCAAGATACATTTTTCACTGCTGTACTCATCTAGAATAATTTGTTTATATTATGATTTTTTCCTTATATATAGTGCTAAAAACTTTTTCTTCTTATTAAAAACTAATGGTGCCTCCCAATAAAACACCCAAGTTTCAAACATATATGCCTTTTCTATAAATTATAAGTGAAAGTCATGCTCAGTCATACTTGACACTAAGAGAAACCAAACAGGCAGGTGACAAGACAGAAACTAAAGAATAAAAGGTTTCATCTTTTTCTTGATCGTCACTGACTGATAAACCCACGTTAACTCCCAGAAGATAACTTAATGGAGAAAAAACCGAAATCTCTGTTTCTTCATAATCTCTCAATCCCTCTATATGAGTTTCAAAAACTTAATTCAGTCGAAATATTAGATTGGTGCAAATGTAATTGCGGTTTTATATTTAAGTCTAAACTCAGTGGCTACATTTTATGGTGCTGGAAGAAAACTACCTAATAGAGCTATATTATAGCTCTATTAGAACAATGTCCTAAGGAGATGGAATGAAAATACAAATAATGCAGAAAGTGCATTAAAATTACTGTAATAACAAGTGCAAACACTTGGTGAATGCCAAGCTTCAACTATTACCATGAGGCTTAGGTTAAATACAGATCCTCTACTTAACAGATATCTATTTTTGATCACGTTTTTAAAATGAGAATTTAAAGTTGATGATTAGACTATTTTCCAAAATTCTTCAATAGGCACATTGCCACTCCCATTACCAAGATTCCCAGTGAAAACTGATGACCCATGTGTGTATGTACATATGTATGTATGTATGTATGTATGTATGTATGTATCCAATATTTCCCTCCACAAACTTGAACTCAACTTCAGTAGCATATTACAGGATTGTATCAGTCCAGTAAACTTAACTGAAAACGCTCAGTACTGTACAAAGAGTATTTAGTGATTATATTTTTAAAGTCTCAAAATATGTAGAAATATATATGTCAAAGTTATATCAAAATTATGTCAATCTTATCAGCATTTCATTTATATTGAGTTTACAGAAAAACTTACAAGGCACCCGGTTTTCTCTGAAGATATATATCACATGAGCAATGACCATAATATACCTACGTTTAACCTATTTTACTACATTAACATTGCTTTGACCAGCTGATTTGTAAACTATCAATAAGAGTTATATTGGAGGAATTTAACACATTTAATAGAGATGATACATTAGTAAATGTCTGGTATTCATATTTTTAAACATTTAAATATGGCATAAAACTTTCAGCATCTTACACTGAAACCCTTTTGCCTGCGTAAAGGGGCATAAATTTAGGATGGAATAAATTTAGAAAAATCTATAATCATTTAATCTGTGTGGCAACAGGTGGGATAAAATTAGTTCTTTCAGAAAGGTAGTTATACTATTTTATAACACTGGGAGTTCCAAGCCTTCTTGGATATTATGCGAATGTGAAAGAAATATACTTTCAGAATGCATAAGTAAATACTTTGCTACAGACGTTATCTGAAGATTTAGAAAACAGTCACATATATTTTATAAACATGTGCCCTCAGTGTAAAGCATGTTTAATTCAAATGATTGCTAGTGCTACATTTTTCAATGGCATCGTGTCTGTCTCTAAATTCATTAAAATGTTTGCTGTATGGCTGTAACTTTTAAATTGCTAAATAATGACATTAAAGTAAGACCTAATAGGATTTTTTTCAGAGTAGTTAAGCTCAGTTCTCTGCCACGGTAAAATCTATGACAAAACACAATGAAAGGAGCAAGAGATGGGAGATGAGCAGATTAGACTGAAGAACCAGTTCTTTCCTGAAACGGTGCAACAAAGCAGGTGCCTAAGTCTTTGCCGTTCTGCCTGTGAAATGGGCAGCCCATTTGTCTCTGTTCACTTTAAAGCTATTTTTTCAGATGCATAACTGATTGCAAAGTTTTAAAATTTTTGTAGGAAGGCAGATTCTCTCCTGATGTTATTGTTAGCATAATATATCAATGTAAGGATTTTTTAAAGTGGCTTTTGAAGAATTTCGTCTTTGTCTCTGAAGGTAAAATGAATGTGACCAGATCACACCAGATCTAAATTTCATGAAATTTTGGGGAAGAAGGAACATCAATTCACAAGAATGACTAAAACGTTTTATTAACTTTTGCCTTCAATTTAAGCTGCAGTAAATTATTTGAAGAAATAAGTGTATTTAGCTATCTTAACTTTGCAAAACACAAATTCAGTTGCATTTAGAATGCTAAAAAGTATTCAAAATGATGTTTGCTTACTTTCAAATGCAAGTTTTTATACTTTTAAACTATAACGCAATAATTAGACTTCTATTACGGCAGAAGGCATTGTTTTTCATGGTGTTGTGAGTCACCACAATATATAACCAAAGGACCAGTTGACATTTCTGACATGAATGAATCATCCTGTACTCTAATATGCACAAAAACTATTTTCAAATGCTTTACGAATGAAAAAGAAGCCTAAAGAATTGAAGTTTCTACATATATATTCCAATCATATTTCAGTAGACACAAAATTTTTTCCAAATATGACAGTAAAACCAGTGTCTCCCCTAAAGTGAGCTCCATACACATTTATTTGGCCTCTTTGTGATTACATTGGGATAAATGAGTGTTATGCAGGTTCCAGTATAGTTTTCCACTGCTCCATCTGCTGGATGGATATGTCTACATCTCCTGTACCAAAGTGGTAACCTCTGAAAAGTAACATGAACTAATTCAGCAGGTGGCTTCAAAAGGCTCAAGCACGTTGCTTGGAAACTTACTATGACTTCTAAATTTTCGTTTCACTAAAAACTTCCTACTTCACCGTAAGAAAAAAATAATAATAATGAACCTATAACTATTACTAAAATAGTATGGCACGGAAGATACGTTTCCCAGTAGGTGATACGTTACAAACAAGAAGGCACTGGGCAATTCATTGCAGGTTTGCACACCGCTCCGATCTTACTGATTTTGGCATTTATCTAAGAGGTTTCAGAGTCGTTCACCTAATCTAGAAATGGAAATCGTATGCATAAAAGTTTTAAAGAGATTTTTAAGCGTGTCTGTTATTAAGCACATAAATATCACAAAAGGAAATCATGCCTCTCCAAACACGATTTACCAAGGATCTGGGAGCCCTTAGCATTTTCCCCCGCAGCGTCTTTGCAGGCAGCTCCCGAGTTGCGCTCTCCGACGAGGCAGCCCCACTATTCCTCCTTCTCCCAGTCACAGAGGGGACAACGTGCAGCTGCCGCCACCGGCCAGGCCGCTGTCACCGCTGCCGCCGCCGCTGCTTCAAAACCATAGCTGCTACTGCAAAGAAAGGGTTACTCCTCTCTTGGAGTCAAGTGGCTGCAAACTTCACCTGCTTTTCATGTACCTTCTCCTGCAAACTTGTACGTCCTTCCGTGCAGAAGGAGCAAGGAAAACCATTACCAGCATCACAGGGAACATCATAATGAAGGACACCCCCGGAAGGTAAGACCTGCGAGTTATTCCGAAATACGATCTTAATCCAGATGGGAACCACCGCTGCCAGCAGATCCTCCCCCCCACCCCTCGGTTCCCATCAGCGACCGGAGCCCACGCTGCCAGGGAGGGCGGCTGCCGCAGCCGCTGGCATGTGCGAGGTGGAGGTAAAGTTTGACAAATGATGACCACTCTGGGAAGGTGAAGAATCTAGGCAGCCAAAAATCCGCGCGGGGTGTGCTAGGGAAGAAGGCGCGCCGGGAAGCGCCACGTACCTTGCTGGGGTGCCAGGTGTGGAGGCTGAGGAGAGAGTCGGTGGAGGTGGCGGGGCGAGAGTCCAGCCCTGGCCGCGGGCTCCCTCCCGGGGCGAGCGGAGCCGCCGCCGCCGTGCCCCGGCGCAGGGCCGAGCGGCCGCCGCCTCGCCAAAGGCGCTGGCAACGCCACTCACTTGGCCCGGGGAAGTTGGGCAGCCTCCGCCGCGGCCTCGGCACCCGGCGAGAGCAACACTTTTAGTTTGGACTTTCCAGCTCCAGTCCAGGCAAATCCACACTCACGCACACACGCGCGCGCGCGCGGACAGCCTCTCAGAGGCGCGCGAGCCGGCCCCGGTGGCTCTCTGGTCGCGTCTTGCTCTCTCCCTCGCTCTTATTGGCGCGGAGGTTATTGTTTTATTTATTTATTTCCTCCTCCCGGCTCCATCCCCCTCCCCCCTCCGCCTCCTCCGCCTCCTCCGCCTCCTCCTCGTCCTCCCCTCCTCCCCCTCCTCCCCCTCCTCCTCCTCCTCCCCCCCCTCCTCCTCCTCCCCGGTCTGTGGGACCGGCCGCGGCGGTAGCTCCGGCTGCAGCGTGGCGGGGCTGAGCGGCGGGACCCGGCGGGGGCGCACCGGGTGGGGGCGCTCCGGGTTGGGGCGCTCCGGCCGGGGGCGCGGGGCCGGGCGGGCGGGGGCGCGGGGCCGGGCGGGCGGGGGCGCGGGGCCGGGCGGGCGGGGGCGCGGGGCCGGGCGGGCGGGGGCGCGGGGCCGGGCGGGCGGGGGCGCGGGGCCGGGCGGGCGGGGGCGCCAGGGCTGCCTCCTTGGCTGAGGTGAGGGAATGTGGGGGAGGCGAGGGGAGGACGCTGCCGCCTGCCGCACTGTGCTGTTCCGGGGGCACCCAGCCGGGTGCTGCCGGGGAGAAGCGGGGCGAACCCCGCGCCGCAGCCGAGGAACTGCGCGAGGGGCGGCTGGCTCGGCGCGCCCGGACCCGGCTCCCTCTTCCGCTGGCCAGGCGAGAAGGCTCAGTCGCCTCCTAGCCACCGCCACCCCGCTTCTTTTTCTGCTCTCCCGGGGGGCTCCCCACAGCCCGTCGGGGACGCTCGGACGCGCGCCGCCACCGTTTATCCACGGAAGACAGGGGTTTGCATTTGTGAATGGTGGTTTCAGCGCTAGGCGGTTAGGCTGCCTCCACTTTCCAGCCGCCGCTGCCCGACTCTCGGGAAAGGTTCAGCCACCGCCGGGTGGGGCGGGCTCAGGCCTCCGGGGCAATGAAGTGGGAGTCTGCGGACCACGGCCCCCGGCGCGAGTTGGGATGCCTACGTGACACTCCAGACCCACCTACAAGAGCCAGGGCGGCAGTGGCTCTGCTGCTACCATTCTCCCCCAAAATGAGCTCTAAAAGGGCAATTGACCGCAGTTGCCACGGTCTTTCAGTCACGGCCTACCGGGCTCCCAAACCTGCGGGAGACGCGACCTGAAAGCCGGCCGCCCTCCCCCACCCCAGTTACCCAAAGGCCGGGCTGGAAAGAGCCCGGGGCAGAGACCCGGAGACCGGTGGGCGGCTCTCTGCTGCCTGCCCTGCTTCCCAGCGGCTTCTCCAACGCCAACCCTTCCAGGCTTCCCGTTAGGTAAACCTGTTTTGGCTTTTTTTTTTTTTGTCCTTTGGTTTGCTATTTATTTTTAGGAATTCATGATTTCAGTCACGAAAGGGGGAAAACCTAAAAGGAAGTAAGTCTACAATATCTGCATAAATACAGCCAGTTAACTAAGCAGCATCACAAAGGCTGCAATGTAAATCTCACGCCTTGGATTTGGAGGCAGGTTGGTTTCCTCAGCGTTTTGCCCGCCGAAGTCCTCACAGCCTTGGACTGCATTGTACAAGGTGTATAGATACAGGAAGAGGGTGACACTGGAGTGCTTGCCCTGATCCGTCACAGTATGCTTATGTATGTAAATGGTGCTTTCCTTTCTATCCAAACCTTCCAATTTCCCTGAAATTTATTCATTAGATATGCATTTCTTAGTCTTCTGGATCTTTTCTCAGAAATCCACCGTTAGGGGTACAAATACTACTTAAGGAGCCGGTTTTACATACTTTACATTTTCCTCGACATCCCGAGTAAGCCCCCCAGAGGTCAGACGGGGAACAGGTGAGGTCAGAAAATGGGAGAAGGTGGAAAAAAAAATGTTTATCTTTTAGGTGGAAAAACAATGTTTATCTTTTCAGCATGTTCTAGTTCTCTTGCCCCAGCACAATAATGTGTACTTGCCATTTTCAAAGAAGGGAAACAGGAAATGCCCATTTCTGGACCTGTAACTACTCCCGTACTCATGAAACACCGGCTTATTACTGAGAAAAACGGCCACCCATAATTCAATTTAAGACCTTTATTGAATGGAGGAATCTAGAGATAATACCCAAAAGGCAGTAAAGTGCCTTACTGGTCAGCTGAGTGGCGGACATGAAGATGTGCCCGTCTCTGATGACATCTGTGCCAGTGAGATAGTAAGAGTTTCACTCAAAATCTGAAAGAACCACGTGCACTTTTAAAGCCAAAGCTTTGGAAGCACATGTATTTCTCCAGAATTATTGTCCCCTGCTCCAGAGGTAGGCAGCCTCTAACATAGGGAAGTACCTATCTGATAATGATAGCTTCGATTGTGTTTTACATAGAACGTTTTCTGTATACACACACACATATACACGCACACACACACATATGTGAATCTAACACACATACACACATATGCATGCACACATATATACATATGTATCTAACACACATACATACATACACACATATACAGGCACACACACATATATACATATGTATCTAACATATATACGTACATGTCTATATATACACACACACATACACACACGTATTCCCCACCCCACCACCATAGTTTGAACAACTCTTAAAACAGCATACTTTTTCTAATTTTCTCTTAGGGAATGCAACTGTTCTCCTTGTCCCTCCTCCCCATTTCCCCACAGACTTGCACCCAATATGCTTCTCTTCTCCAGTGTCCAGAGGTAGCAGTGTTCACTGAGTTTTGCAATCCACATTATGATGGCTGTATTCACTCTTACTAGAGAAACACACATTTGATGCTGGGAATGATACTGACTCTAGATGCAGCAAACATCATTGTCACAGTTATTAGATGGAGAAAAGATGAAACCAGGAATTGATTTCATCATCATAGTAAAGAACTGACTATTGTATAATGTCTATTTTCTGGAAACATCATCTGTTTCAATGATTGTGTTTATGTTTGTACCCACAGCCTAAGGCCTGATTCATAGAAATTTAAAAATATGTGTAGGATGAATTAAAATTACGAATACATAAACAGGGTGGATAGCCTATTTCTTTGTTAAGGTCACTGAATCAGAAGGAAAATGATATTAAACATAGGTAGTAAGGGATAACTTAATGTTTTCAGAGGTTATTGTCAGAAATACCAAAAATATACTATCTTTATGTAGAATATAAAAATGTATAACTGCATTGAATTGATTAAATTTATTTAAAAATATGATTTAATTTCTTACTAAAGGGATGGAAAATAAAAGGACATAGAAAGGTTCTGAAGGGGACAGGGGGATGAAAGTTGTGACTGTAAGGGAAGGAAGCTGCAATGGTGGTAGAGGAGGTGCCGGCATGATAAGAAGATAAGAAACATGGAGAGAAAGAAAAGTATGAGAATCCCTTGATTTCTGGCCGAGAACATCAGCAGTCATCAGAAAATCCCTCTTAAACCCTGCTTAATATCCTGAATTTGTGAAAATTTGCCTAAACAGTTAAGTTGCTTGTGTTACCACTGATAGAGCTACGTCATACAGGAGAGTGAAACCAAACCAATAATTCTCACTTCCACAGTCAAGAACTTCACTTTTCCCACTTTTTCATAAAAGGCACACTGAGTCATGAATGTATATGGTACAATAATTTTAGTTCAATTTTTTAAAATTTATGAATGCACGTTGGCAAGTCACATAACTCCATCTTGTCCAGAGTCCCTACTTGTAATTTGCAACCGGTGATCTATTTATTTGTGTTTGCGTGTACATATGTATGTGTATGCAGACATATTATCAACATCTAACCGAAGGCACTGCAGTGTGTACATCTAGGTTACACATATGGAAACTGAAGCTCAAAAATAAAAATAAAAAATCTGTATTATTTGTCCCTGCTGGTAAAAAATATGTAAGCATTGCAATTTTGAATACCTAGGGTTAATACTAAACCATTTGCATGTTAGAAAATGACTACCAAAAAAAAAATCATTTAAAAAGGTGTTCTTGGCTGGGCACCGTGGCTCAAGCCTGTAATCCCAGCACTTTGGGAGGCTGAGGAGGGCGAATCACGAGATCAGGAGATTGAGATCATTCTGGCTAACACGGTGAAACCCCGTCTCTACTAAAAATACAAAAAAAATTAGCTGGTCCTGGTGGCCGGCGCCTGTAGTCCCAGTTACTCGGGTTGCAGTGAGCCGAGATCACGCCACTGCAGTCCAGCCTGGGGGACAGAGTGAGACTCCGTCTCAAAAACAAACAAAAAAAAAACAAAAAAAAGATGTTCTTGATCTGTAATGTGTTTCGTCTCTTGCTTCTCCAAATTCTTCAGCATTTATCATTATGGTGAATCTAAAAAAAAAATCACTAACATAATATACTCATTTTTGATACATATTTGCACTTTATAAAACACAGATTTTCTAACTCTCCTATGTTCACTTTGCTTGTTAGAGTATACCCTCCACCACCATCCCCATCTCAGCTTTTTTTTTTCCCTACATCTGACATATCCAGTATGTACATTCAGGACATTGGAACAAAGACAGGAAGACTTTAGACAAGCTCTTCAATTATATCTGAAGTCAGGGAGAAAGAAGGGCAGTAGATTAGCTGTTAGGGAATTTAAGGTTGTAGAAATTCTGGGCAGTGAAAAAGTTAATTTGCCAGAGGGACAGCACCATTTTCCTTTATCTGTGTGAAGACAAATAGAATCTGTGTGCCAAGTGTGACTGTCACCAATCCCTTCCTATCCCACGAAAGGGCCTCATTTGATTCTTTCTTATTTTCTTCCTTCCAATGCAGGATCCTTGCAAATCCTGTTCCCTGTGCTAAGACCACACCAATTTCCTCCACTATTCAGCTAAGGTAACTCTTATTCATCTCCAAGCTCCAGGTAAAGGCATATCCTAAGATAACAAACACTTCCGTGATTGGTTCTGGGACCCTATATTCGTTTTCATGACACTTACAGTTTTCTAATAGATTATACCAGACTACTTGTAATTCCATAGGTCTGAGATATTGTATTTAATGGGTATATTTTCTCCAGCACTGGAATATTTCCATGAGGGGATTTTTGATTGTATCTTCAGCATTCAGGGCAGTGCCTGACACAGAGTAGTTGTCAAAAGTACATACTTGTTAAATGAATATAGGAAGGAAAAATCAATACATTTCAGGCAGGCTGTATTCTGGATAGTGGAATGCTAGACAATTGGGATATGGTAGCGTTAAAAAAAAAAGACAAACTACTTAATTTTATCCAAGTTGATTCTTTCTTCACCATTATTATGAAAACCCTTGGTGTTTTTTGAAGATCTATGGTCTATGAAGCTACTGTCAAGGTAAGAAGAGAGACTTTGTGCTGTATAAATTGCAACTTGTTTTTTGATAGCTGCATTTAAAAATTGGATTAGTGTGAACGTTATAGTTAGGAATATTTTGGCATTAAACATGAGTGAAAACCTTAAGTTTAAATCATTTGAGATAGCCTTGATTTTACAATTCAGGGAGTTAGTGGTATCATTTTCACTGAGGATACTACAAAAGTCCTGTACTCTCAAATGCAGTTTACACACTGATAAATTCATGAGTATTCAAACATAAAATGAAGGATCTATATACTTTGAAACGTTAGTTAATTTTTATTTTCTCTTTTTGATATGGAGTTCCTCACATGCATTTTAAATAACATATTTATCAAAATATTGTTTAAACATTATTTCTCCCTTACATGTGGTGATATTTTATTTAGCAAAAAATAAAGCCAATTTCAAAATGTTCTCCGTTGATAGAGGGATCAAACATGCTAACATTAATCATGCCAAGAGCTAACCAATGTCTTTGTAAAAGGTGAAGTTTCTCAGAGCTTTTGAGATAACCTTTCAAAAAATTACTTTTAATATTTGTTTCTACTACAATAATTTTAAGACTAAGATTTTGAAAGCTGTGAAGGAGAGATGAATAGAGAAATCAAACTCGATAAAGAATTGAAATCTCACAAGTGCATCCCTGTTACCCAGAGCCCAACATAGGGTTCTCAGCTTGTAATTTAAGTACATTTTAATCTATCTTATAAAAGAACAAACACCAGGAGTTTGAGGGTGGGAAGAAGGGGAAAGAAAGAAAATAACATGTTATTTTATGCTGTATTCTATTGTCTTAGTCCACTCAGACTGCTATAATAACAAGATGCTGTAGATTGGGTAAGAAAATTATTTGTTACCATTCTAGAGGCTAAGAAGTCCAAGATCAAGACACCAGCAGATTCAGTGCCCAGGGAGGACCTGTTCCTCCTAGACAGCGCCTTTTTACTGCATCCTGACAGGGTAGAGGGAGGAAACAAGCTCCCTCAGGCCCCTTTGATAATGGCACCAATCCCTTTTAGGAGGACTCTGCCCTCATGACCTAATCATCTCAAGACTGCATTGGGGATTAGGTTTCAACTTATGAATTTGGGGCTGGGGGGGACACAAACATTCAGATCATAACATCTATGAGCCAAACAAACACGGAAATTTTCCAGGGCCAGGGCAAGGGTGAAGTTAGTAAAGCACTCTCAGGCAGAAACTTTAAGTGAGTTGAAGGAGAGGTAGCGCCAATAATTGAGTTGGGTAATATTTACATGCAATATTTTCTAAATTGTGGCAAAATATTCATAACATACATGTTACTGTTTTATCCATTTTAAAGTCTACAGTTCAGTGGCATTAAGTAATTCACGTTATTGTGCAACTATTACCACCATCCATCTCTAGACATTTTCATCTTCCCAAACTGAAACTCTGCATAGTTTAAACAATTTGCCCCCATTCATTCCTTCTTCTAGCCCCCAACCCCCACTATTCCACTGTATCTATGAATTTAACTACCCTAGGAAACTCATTTAAGTATAATCATATGGTATTTGTCATTTTGTGACTATCTTGTTTTCACATAGTAAAATGTCTTCGAGGTTCATCCATACTGTAGCATATATTAGAATTTCCTTTTTTTCCCCTAAGGCTGAATAATGTTTCCTTGGATGTATATACCACATTTTGTTTATCCATTTACCCACTGATGGACACTTGGATGGATTCCACATTTTGGCTATTGTGAATAATGCTGCTATGAACTTGAGTGTACAAATATTTGTTCAAGTCCCTGCTTTCAGTTTTTTTGGGTATAAACTCAAAGTGGAGTTGCTGGATCATACGGTAATTCTGTTTAATTTTTGAGGAAGCACCATACTGTTTTCTATAGAGGCTGTACTGCTTAGTGGCCCTGCTTTGCCACTAGCAGGGCACAAGAGTTCCAGTTTCTCTACATTCTCAGTGTCATTTGTTATTTTCTGTTTGATTTTAACCATTCTAAGGGGTATGAAGTGGTATCTCATTGTGGTTTTAATTTGCGTTTCTCTAATAATAGTACTGTTGAGCATCCTTTCATGTCCTTATTGGCCATTTGGATAATATCCTCTTTGGAGAAATGTCTGTTCAATTTCTTGGCCCATATTTTAATTGGGTTGTTTGTTTTTTTTGTGTGTTTGCTTTTGAGATGGAGGAGTTTTTAAATATATTCTGGATATTAACCCTTTATCAGATATATGAGTTTCAAATATTTTCTCACATTTCGTGGTTGCTGTTTCACTTTATTATTAGAGTTCTTTGATGCACACAAGTTTTTATTTTGATGTCATTCAATTTATCTATTTTTAATGCAATACATTTTTAAAAACAAGAATTAATTCAAAAACCGTGATGAACAAAACATCCAAATTTTAAATACAGATAGATCAGTATTACTGATTTTGTCTTTGCCTCAGGCTCCAATATGGCTAAGCACAGCAATGCTGTATGCATTTTCTACACTATGCATCATGAAACATAAGAAGTCCTGTGGATTCTAACACTTCTAGTATCACAAGTAGATAAATCATATAAAAAGATTCTAGAGATGTTCTGTGTTGTGCAATGAATAGCACCTGATTAATGTAAGGTCACAATTCTCTTTGTTTGCATTTTCTGTATTTTCAGGAGAGGATAAAAGGCAAAATTCAGGTCTACACTTGCAGCTTGCTTTTCTGAATAAATATGATTATTCTTGTTAGAAAGAAAATGGTCTCATCTCTTGATGAGAATTATAACTGGAAATGGTGCCCCAGGAGAGTTGCCTAAGGGTGGGGGTAGGTAGGCTGCAAAGTCAGTGAAAACCTATCTTCTGTATATTGTTGTGCCTAAAGCTTTTACTAACCCAAAGAAATCATGTTTTTATGTTATATAGGGAAATCACAAATCAAGAAGTCTGTAAATGTTCTAAAAGCTCACAGAAAGTTTCCTATATTAATAGATTTAACACATGTCATTTAAATTTTCCAAATGTCAGCATATGGCACTCTAAAGATTCCTTCTATCTTAATCACTAGTGACTTTATGTAGATTTACCTTGCTGAACAGAGCCCAGGCATTTCACATTGTTCTACAACTGTGTACCTCTACTTTTGTCAAATGTAAACCGGAAGCTAGATGAATGTTCTTTATAGTGTTTCCTATTGTCAACACTGAGACCTTCTTTCTTAAATTGTTGGTTCAATGTTTGACTTTGTTTTGAAGCATGTATTTAAGAAAGTATTTAAAAATCATGAAGTTCATGCTTTTAACATCCTTAGAAATCAGTCCTCAAGGACCATTGCACCACTTGTCAATCTAGGGGACATTGCCATGTTACAACAAAGAGGCACCATGGAAGTTGCTTGTAAACTGCTTTTGAATTGAAGCAGTTTACTTTTTCAGTAAATGAGAACAGAGGATTTTTTTTTAATAAAATGAGATTCGATTTTTTACAGCTATCTGAGTCTTTTTAACTGCTTTCTTTAAACATGCGTAGTAAAACTTTCGTGTGAATTTCATTAAGCTTCAAGGTCATTCAGGAAAAAATGATAAGCATATCAATGACAGAAGTGTTTTGCATGTAATGCAGGTGTTTGCCTATCAAATGGATTCATTAAGACAGAAGATCATTTATTCATTTTCTGTTATTACTATTATAATATTTAGAAAGAAATCTTAATATGCCATATATTCTCTCACTGTTTTTCGTAAGCGCATATCTACCATACAATAAATAAATGCCTTCATATCACTATTGTTATTTTTAATTTCAGTGAATTAGAAACAAAATAGTCTATAATTCCTTCAACTGATTTTAATTACATCTGAATGTCCAGGATTTTTCCATTAATATGGATATATATATATATATATATATATATATATAATTGAAGGTTGGACTTTATATTGGAAAGATATTTTTACAAGTATATTAAAATTGTAGAAATTCACAATCTTCCCTTATTGTGTTTTTATAATATATATTCGAAATTTTAATTGAAACTAATGTTCACAGTGAAGAAAAACATTTGAAAAGTAAAATAATCTTAAAAGTTTTTTTATTAAATTCATCCACTTGTTAGTCCAAGAATTTAAGTTTTTACTTGATTATTTTTATGTGCTCATCTCGTGAAAAACTATCTTTTAACAACACTTAATTATATGTATTAATATACTGTAATATTGATTAAAATTCTGTTCTACAGACGTCAATATATTGACTTTTTAAATACTTGAGAATTTCAGATATTATTTACTGGTATAATTTACTAGGGTTTCATGGTGATCATGAAAAGAGAAGACTTTCTTCGAGTAAATAAATAATTATAGTTTCAATAAATTTGTAGTATGCTGTCCACACTGTACTGTTTACAATCTATTTGTTAGTTGGTATGCCTTGCTGATGGTGGGTGTGACTATCTGTGCAATTCTGAAGATGCATGGCTAGCAGAAAAAATGTCTACATTGTAGAAAACAAAATCACTTTGTCAGAATAATGAATAATTACAAAAATTACATTTTGCATTGAAGTAATTTGATGTGATATTTTTCCAAAACAAAAGGGTAGCTACAGTAGTGTCTGGATTAGCTAGAATTCTCCAGAATAGCTGTGTATAATTAATTAAAATTTTGATTAAGAGTTAATTGGCACAGCTATTGTTTCAATTGTTCATTAATTTTCTGTAAGTGTACAGTAGTTTCTCCCTTAGTAAATAAAGGATAGTAAACATTCTTAGCAAGATGATTTCTAGTCGAATTTGTTCATTATTTAAGCATAAATTGTTCTTGTACTGTGTCATGAAATGCTTTGAACGTTGTAAATACAAAGATGAATACATCTTAACTTCGTAACTGTTGGTATCACACATTTGGAAACCCATCAGAGATGTTGAGGATGACTGTGCTACATACAGTAGCCAAAACAGGCATTACCAACTTTTAAAAAATCATTGACAATCTCATAGGTAAAAAGGATATTTATTATAATTTAATATTAATGTATTTTATTAGCGTTAGCTTGTTCATTTTTCATCATTTAAAGTTCATTTGTGGTGCTCATATTGTGAGCTGTCATTTCATATCCATTGCTCATTTTTTGGTTATACTGTTAGTTTCTTCCTAGTAATATGTGAAAGCTTTTTATATATTAGACTTGGATTATGGTGACTTCTTTGCCTTGCGTGTTTGTTATTAAAAACCTAGTCAAACTTATCGTTGTTTTCTTTTCTGGCCTTTGAATGTTGTATTACACATAGATAACCTTTCTTTGTCCTAACATTTTATATTATTTTCCCAAAATTCCTGTCACCTTTTGTAAGATTCATTTCTTTTATATTCAAATATTTAGTTTTTATGGTACAAGGTGGCATTAAGGATCAAACTTATTTTTTTCCCCTGGAATTTTCCCACTGGTTTGAAGTGTCCCTTAAATTATCTTATGAATTTTGCCTGCTTCTGGATTTCTGGTTGGTTAAATTGATCTGACTTTCTATACACATCCTATTATTTCCTGATTTAGTTATTATTTTATCATTTTATCAACATTAAAATTTGCTTTACTACAAAAACAAATATTGCTTCTCTTCTAATCCCAATTCCAAGTAATTTGCTTCGTCTGAGCTGCTACAAGTAATGCATAACCGTCTGAAATGAGGTCTGGAATATTATGGGGATCCCAAAAGAAAACTGGCTTGAGGCAGCTTCTCCTGACAGTTGGGCAAACATGTAAAGAACTGAATCAAAGATCAAGGTCAACACCTAGTAATTTGCAGATTCTTGGCGGGGTTTATACAGCAGAGACTTTCAAAAACCCACAGGGAAGATCAGTATTGGCCCCAGGTTAGCATGTTGAGCTTCTCCTATTATCAAGAAAATAAAAAATAGTGGAACCATGGGCAGATTACTGTATCACTTGAGACTGAAGATGTACAGAGGGCACATGCAGAGCCCCTTTCATCAGTTGTCCCAAACATGGATTGATGTCTTACCTACTTCACATCATTCTTTATTACCTTTGTGACTGCTGACCCTCAATGTAAACACAAATCCACACCTAAGCCCCCATGCCTTGAGAAAAAAAGAAAATTGCTGCATGTTTAAAAGGCCGTGTGTCAGTTTCCTATGGCTTCTGGAACAAATTACCATGAACTATATGATAAAACAACCCAATGTTATCCTTTTATGGTTCTAAAACTTAGAAGTCTGAAATGGCTCTTAGAGGGCTAAAACCAAGAAGAGAGCAGAGCTACACTTCCAGAGCCTCTAGGGTAGAATCTGTTTCCTTGCTCTTTCCAACTTCTTGATGCCACCTGCGTTTTTTGACTCATGACATCCTCCTCCATTTTCAAAACCAGCCATGGAGCACCCACTAGTCTTTCTCTTTCTGTCTCTCCCTCTCTCCCTTCCACCCCAACCTCTTTGCTTCTGTTCTCACACCACCTTCTCTCCCTATGCTTCTATTTTCACATCACCATCCCTGACTAACTCTTCCTGCATCCTTCCTATAAGGAACTTTACTAATCGTCAGGCATACTCAGATGACCCAGGATCTTGAACTTAATCATATATGCAAAGTCTCTTTTGCATGTAAGGCAACATTCACAGGTTCCTGGGATTAGGATGTGGATATCTTTGGGGGACATTATTCAACCTACCATAGATAGGCCAACAAAAGAAGTTCAGTCACAAGATGCAAAACTGAAATACAGCTCATAGAGGAATGAGGTGAAAACTTCCATAAAAATAGGAGTAATTGAGGAAATGGGAGCAGTAGAAATGTACACACATACACACACACTAACACAAACATAGACTTTTTTTTTAATTAAACAACTAAGTAGAATATTTGGAAGGAAAGAAAATCACATATATTGAAAAGAGAATTATAAACAGAAAATGGAAACTATAAGCAATTGTCAAATGGAAAAAGCAAGAAATAAAAATAGTAATATCAGAAATTAAGAATTCCTTCAATAAAATATCAGTGATGTCAAAAATAGTTAATAGTAATCATTCAAACTAACAAAGAAAGATGGTAAAAGAAGGTAAAAAAATGACCTGAACAGCCAAGAGCTGGGGGACAATACCAATGGTCTAATATACCATGAGTATAGTTCCAGAAGGAGTAGAAAGAGAGAATGGGACAGAAGAAATGTTTGAAGAGAAAATAGCTGAAAAATTTTGGAAAGCAATGAAAGATGTCAAATCACAGATTCATAATACTCAAAGAAGATAAATACCCCCACTGTCCCACACTCATATGTATTCACACCCAGATACACCAAAAGTAAACAGTAAATTTCGAATGCACTCAAAGAAAAGAGACAAAGAGGACTACAGGAGAACAAAGAGAACTAAGCATTCTCCATAGTTCCATTAGTGGTTATGAGTGACTATGCACCCATCAGAAACCCAATGCTGAAAGAAAGAATACAGAGACAAAAAGAGGACAAACTGATGATTCAGCTTATGTTAAGTTCAAAAGCAGGTAGAACTAATCTATGTTGATAGAAGTAGAAGTGTGATGTCTTTCAGGGTATTGATTTATAGCAAGCACAGGGAACTCTCAGGGGTACTGGAAGTATTTTTCTGTCCTTATTTTGTACTTGAATTTGCCCACTTTTTTTTTGTAAATTTGGATGACTTTTTCTTCTTTCAGTTTTATATATTTTGTATGTTAGTCTTTTACAAAATTATGTATTGAAATATAGTCTTCAACTTATTCTTGTAACTCTTTTAAACTTTTTTCAATGTATAGTGATTCTTAATATTAAGAAAGCTCTGTTTATCGTATTACATTTTTTCACCTTAAATTTAAGAGGTATAAAATAAGTAAATTGTGTAAATAAGATATGACTGAATTAAAATTGAATAAATGTAAAAGGGAAAAAAGCCTAAGAAATATCAAGATCTCAATATAAATAAAAACAAGAAAAATTAATACACACTTTAAATTCTAATTGTAATCTAAATAGTCTGTTTCAAATTGACACAGTAAGCTGTTGAATTTGTGTTGAAGAGTAAATATCTAGTATTAACAATGTAATTTATTCAAACAGAAGACTGTTGAGCAGAGATATGCCTTACCATATGTGAAAAAAGTGCAAACCCCAGTAATCATGTCACTATGCTGTTGGCATAGACTTAGCCAAAGGTGAGTGGAGAGAACAGAGTTCAGAAACAGATTTCAGAATCAATAAATTTCAATACGTGAAAAAGAAGGTATTGCAATTCGGCAGGAAATTATTGGCTAATTTAATACTTGTGGCTGGCACAAGTGACTATTTGTTTGAAAGAAATTTATATAAAAGCCTACTCTACATCATATGAAAACATATTGCAGGTAAATTAAGCATTTCAATATAAAATAAAATCGCAGAAATGTTGGGAAATTTTAGGAGACCAAACAAATAAACTAGAGATTAGGGAATCTCTTAAAACATGTTAGGAAGGCCTGGCGCCATGGCTTACACCTGTAATCCCAGCACTTTGAGAGGCCCAGGCGGGTGGATCACGAGATCAGGAGATCAAGATTATCCTGGCTAACATGGTGAAACCCCGTCTCTACTAAAAATACAAAAAGTTAGCTGGGCATGGTGGCAGGTGCCTGTAGTCCCAGCTACTCAGGAGGCTGAGGCAGAAGAATGGTGTGAACCCGGGAGGCGGAGCTTGCAGTGAGCTGAGATCATGTCACTGCACTCTAGCCTGGTTCCAGAGCAAGGCTCCGTCTCAAAAAAAAAAAAAAAAAAAAAAAAAAAAAAAGGAAAATTGTTGGCTATAATGGAACTATCAAAATTTTGTTCTATTAAACATAAAATTATAGGCAAGACACATTATAAGTATAGTCAAAGGAAAACTATAGATTGGGAAAGTATTTACAATGCACATACTTGACATATGTATGATATTTATATTCTCTCTCATATTCATTAGTGCTACCTTATTTCATGACATGATTTCAGTGGATATAAATTACATTGTGTTTTATGTAACCCCTAGAGACTGTAATGTGAATAGAAGCAGGGTTAGGCTCACAGGAGTTGTTCACTACCACAACCCTACTGCAAAGAGTTCCTACATGTTCATATGAGAAAGAAAGCCTTATAGAAAAGTTTGCAGAGGGTCTTTGACAGATCACATATGGAAGAGACAACCAAATACACACTAAACACAAAAATATTGTGGGACTCATTAGTAGACATTTTTTAATTGTATTAAAAGAATAACAGGGTAACTCTGTATAGGTTACCAAAAATAAAATAATAATCAGAACTGGCACCAATAGGTACAAAGGGTGAACGCACACATGTGTACATAACTGGTGAAAGATGATTTCGTAGAGCTTTTTTTGGAATATAATATGGCAATTTTATTTGATATTTATATCATATATATATGTTTATATCACAAACAAAGACTTCTGTAGCACAATAAGAAGATTCCAGGAAATCTACAGGTTTATTTGCATTTATTTATTGGTATGGTAAAAATCTAGGACAGGGATCACTAACACTAATGCTACAATACAATTTTATGAGGATAAATCTAGAAATGAGCTAAAGCACTAGTAAGTAGGGAAGCTGTTGACAAAATTACGGAACATTCATCCCACGGAAATGTGAAGTCTTTGCAAGGATGAGTTAAACGTTTATGAGTTGTCTTGAGAAGAGTTTATCATACAATTCTAAGTGAGAAAATCAAATTGCAGTAATGTATATATAATATAAGGTCAATTTAATACACAGAGAAGGGAAATACTTTTGTAGAAATTTTCACTTGAGTGTATGAACAAAGAGAGAATTTGGGTTAATGGAAAGAGCAAGGAGACACCACAAAAAAAGGAGATGATAAAAAAATGCTATATTAAAAATGCCAAGACAAAAAGCAAACTCATTAAAGATAAAATAAAAAACAATATGTGTATATATGCATATATTTATTTCTCTCTTATGAAAAGGTTATTGCTGGTTATGTCTACTAATTGAAAATTTCAAGTGATTTTGACTTTCCTCTTACATTTTGCTATATTGTTTGAAGTATTTATAAAAAGCATGAATTATTTATATAATCAGAAAGAAACAAGGAAACATTTTTATTTAAAAAAGAAAATATGTAATCCATGTGTAATATGTAAATTTGTATGACTCAGAATAAGTTAATCATTGTAATAGACTACTTCTATTATTTGTCACATCAGAGAGCTTCATGCATTGGTAATTCCCTATCTACAACTATCTAGCTGTCTTTCTATCTCTGAGACATTCCAGGCTTTGCTTATTATGAGGGTAAACAGGTCCTATCACAGCAATTTCCCAGGACATACCTTGAAGCCACTGCGCACTTGATTACCAGATACTGGGCCACATAGAATAAATGGTGCTGCTCTGCAATCTTCTGCTTCTAGTTTGTGATGCTTTCTTTCTTTGGTTTCATTGAATGCAGTTGCTCTGCCAGTACTGACCTCCCCTAGTAACCCCAGTCCTGTTCTCTTTCATGTAGTGAACAAGTCATTATTCTTTAAGTAATATTGTGCAATAGGATATTCTACAATAATGGGAATGTTTACCTGTGCTGGCAATGTGGTGGGGACTGGCCACATGGAGCTCTCGAGCAGTTGAAATGTGGCTAGTGACACTGAGAAACTAACTTTTAAAATTGTATTCAAGTTTTATTTATTTAAATTTAAGTAGCAAAAATGTGGCCTGTGGCTATTATTGAGCAGTGCCACTTTAAAATAAAATTTTCAGTGCTATTGGGATAGTAATAGCATTTTTCACCTATGTCTCATCTTTGGCTCTCCCAGACACACAAGCCTTGCAGGTGTGACTGTGCTGAGAGGTCACAGCCATCTCGCATCAGGGGTCCCCAAGCCCCAGGCCATGGACTGGTACTGGTCCGTGGCCTGTTAGGAACTGGACCACATAGCAAGAAGTGAGCGGCGGTCAAGGGAGCTCTACTGCCTGAGCTCCACCTTCTGTCAGATCAGCAGCGGCATTAGATAAGCACAAACCCTATTGTGAACTGCACATGTGAGGGGTCTAAGCTGTGTGCTCCTTATGAGAATGTAATGCCTGGTGATATGAGGTGGAACAGTTTCATCCTGAAACTGTGCCCACCCCACACCCCACCCCCATCCTTCCACGGAAAAATTGTCTTCTATGAAACTGGTCCCTGGTGCCAAAAAAGCTCGGGACCATTACTCTGGATTACTCTCAATTCTTCTTCGCTAGTGGTTATTTGTTTTTGGGGGTCCACACTATCTCCTCCAATCCAGAATCCACTGTGGAATCTCTACCATATAAAGAAGTTTGTTAATTTCCAAATTATCATATGGATTGAATATGAATTATTTTTCATAGATATTCTGAACCCCAACAACTTATGGGATATACTGGAGAACCTTTTTAATGTTGATATTTTGTCAATTATAATAACAAAATCCTAAACACGTTCTGAAAGAAGTTCATCTGCCAAAAGCGCACTAGAAAGTGTTGTTGTCCAATTCTTCCTCCAAGCCCATTAGAGCTTAATCTCTGAGCCAGGCAAAATTATACACATGCAACCATCCCACAGTTAAGGAGCCCTACATTTACATTTAGATCAGGGAAATTTAAATGTTTTCTTCTTCTGCACTCACCACAAAGAAGAGCATAGGTGCTGCAGCCCTTGTCTAAAGTTCATTTTCTCTGTCCCTATTCTGTCACCTCCCAGGAGGAGAACAAGTCTCATATGCAGAGTCAGAATTTACTCATGAATTTACAGCATCACAAATTCAGAGTGTCATTCAATTTCCCTTGCTCTACTCCAGGACACTTGACGGCTACTTCTTTTAGATTCTGGAAACACAAGTTGTCCACCCCTTTCTGAGCAACACGTAGGCGCTGCATATAGCACAGAGGTTCAGTGTAAGAACGCTGGAGACAGACTGCCTGCTATCGAGACCGGGTTTCTCCATATCCTAGTTGTGTGTACTTGAGCAAATGTTGAACATCTGTCTCCCTGCCCTCATCTTTAAATGGGGAATAATAATCGTATGTGGATTCCATAGGATGGTTGAAAGGATGAAATAAACTAATACCTAGTCATCCTTTGATATTTATGGGGGATTGGTTCCAGGACCCCCCTGCAGATATCAAAATCCATGGATGCTCAAGTCCCCTATGCGAAATGGCACAGTTTTTACTTATAACCTACATACATTCTCCCGTGTACTTTAAATAATCTCTTGATTACTTATAATACCTAATTCAACATAAATGCTATGTAAATTGTTGTCATATGTATATTTTATTTCTATTAATTATTATAGTATAGTTACTTTTTTTTTTCTAATATTTAAAATCTGAGGTTGGTTGAATCTACAGGTGTGGAACAAATGTGTATGAAAGGCCAACTGCATAAAGCATTTATAACAATGCCTGGCAATACTACTGGCACTACTACGTGCAGTGTCTCATCATTTGCTCTCCACTTGCCAAAGTTGGCTGCCCTTTTAACCTTCAAGAAGGAAGCCATATTAACAAGGAATTTTCCTTCTATGGGCAAGTTACACATACAGGCAACCCTGGGATATATTGCAGATTTGGTTCCAGGCCACTGAAATAAAGCCAATAAGGCAATAAAGTGAGTTACACAGATATATCTGTTTTCTTTCTCAGTGCACATAAAAGTTATTTTTACACTATGCTGGAGTCTATTAATTCAATAGCACTATGTCTAAAAAATTTACATACCTTAATTAAAATATATTTTATTGCTGAAAAATGCTAAGTATCTTCTGAGCCTTCAGCAAGTTATAATCCTTATGCTAGTGGAGGGTCTTGCCTCAATGTGGATGGCTGCTGACTGGTTAGGGTGGCGATGGTTCCTCAAGGTTGGGGTGTCTGGCAATTTCTTAAAACAAGACAACAATGAGATTTGCCACATTGATTGACTCTTCCTTTCATGAAAGATTTCTCTGTAGCATCTGATGCCATTTGATAGCATTTTACCCAAACTTTCAAAACCTGTCTCAAACCTTGACACTGCTTTATCAACTAAGTGTATGTAATATTCTAAATCATTTGTTGTCATTTCAAAGTGTTCATAGCATCTTCACCACTGGTGGATTCTATCTCAAAGAAGCCACTTTCTTTGCTCTTCCATAAGGAAAATCACCTCATTCTCTTCAAGTTTTATCATGAAATTGCAGCAATTCATTCACACCTTCAGGCTTCACTTCTAATTCTAGTTGTCTTGCTATTTTGGCCAAATCTGAAATTAATGCCTGCACTGATGTCATGAACCCCTGAAAGTCATCTATGAGCATTAGAATAAACTTTTTCCAATCTCCAGTTAATGGTAATATTTTGACCTCGTCTCATGAATCACTTATGTTCTTAAGGGCATCTAGACTGGTGAATCCTTTCCTGGTTTTCAACTGACTTCTCCCAGATCCATCAGAGGAATCACTATCTGTGGCAGCTATAGCCTTCTGAAATGTATTTCTTAAATAATAAGAATCGAAACTTGAAATTGCTCTTTTATCCATGGGCTACAGAATGGTTGTTGCGTTAGCAGGCATGAAAACAATGCTTATCTCTTTTTACCTCTCCATCAGAGCTCTTGGGTGACTAGGTACATTGTCAATGAGCAGTAATATTTTGAAAAGAACTTATTATTTTAAGCAGTAGGTCTTGAAAGTGGTCTTAAAATATCCAGTAAACCATGCTATTAACAGATGTGCTGTCATCCAGGCTTTGTTCTTCCGTTTATTGAGCACAGACGGGGTAGATTTACCATAATTCTTTAGAGCCCTAGGATTTTTAGAATTGTAAGTGAGCATTGGCTTCAACTTAAAGTCACCAGCTATCTTAGCCTCTAACAAGAGAGTCAGCCTGTCTTTTGAAAGTTTTCAGCCAGGCCTTGCTCTCTGTAGCTATGAAAGTTCTAGATGGTATCTTCTTCCAATAGAAGGCTGTTTGATCTACACTGAAAATCTGTTGTTTAGTGTAGTCACATTCACAATGATCTTACCTATGATTTTCTGGATAATTTGCTGCAGTTTCTACCTCAGCACTTGCTGTTTAACCTTGCACTTTTATGTTATAGAGATAGCTTCTTTCTTTAAACCCCATGAACCAAACTCTGCTGGCTTCCAATTTTGTCCTCTGCAGCCTCTTCACCTCTCTCAGCCTTCATAAAATTGAAGAGTGTTAAGACCTTGCTCTGGATCAGGCTTTGGCTTAAGGGAATGTTGTGCCTGGTTAGAATTTCTATTCAGATCTTTAAAACTTTCTCCATATCAGCAATAAGGCTGTTTCACTTTCCTATTACTCATGTGTTCATTGAAATAGCACTTTTAATTTCCTTCAAGAACTTTTTCTTTGCATTCACATCTTGGATAACTGGCACAAGAAGCCTAGCTTTTGCCCTATCTCAGCTTTCAACATGCGTTACTCACTAAGCTTAATAATTTCTAGCTTTTCATTTAAAGTGAGAGATGTGTGACTCTTCCTTTCACTTCAATACTTACAGTCCATTTTAGGGTTATGTATTGGCCTAATTTCAATATTGTTGTATTTCAAGGAATAAACAGGCCTGAGGAGAGGGAAAGCCAGGGAACAGCCAGTTGATGGAGCAGTCGGAACACACAAAACATTTATCAATTGCGTTCACTGTCTTATATGGTCACAGTTCTTGGTACCCCAAAATAATTACAATAGTAACATCAAATATCATTGATCACAGGTAATCACAACAGATATAATAATAATGAAAACTTTTGAAATATTGTGAGAATTACCAAAATGTAACAAAGAGACCAAAGCAAAAGTGAGCACATGTTATAAGGAAAATGGCGCTGATACATTTGTTCAAGGAAAAGTTGCCACAAACCTTCAATTTTTGAAAAATGCAGTATCTGTAAAGTGCAATGAAAGTATGCTATATTCCAGGGATACTTACATCTTTCATCTTTGGCTGGAAAACACCTCTAAATACTCACACAACATCTTCCCAAGGTAAATCACTGGGGTGTAACTTTAATAAATAAGATGTGATATTACTATTATGTCTGCCATTTGAGATGGAGAATAGTAATGCTGAAAATATACTTTAATTCAGAGTAAGTTTTCAGTTTTTAATGATGAGCTTAGCACCGCAGTTTTCACAAATGCTATATTGATAAATGAATGATCATAAATTATTAGAATAGCACAGAAATTGTTTTGTAGAATCAAACAAATTCAGGGACAGGGGTGTGGAAACCATAATTTGTGACCCTTTTTATGTTCACGTTAAATTATTTTAAAATTCTTTTGCCATGAAAATTTCTGTCTTGACTCTTGTGATTGTCCTTATAAATTGGAATGTAAAATATGGCTAACAGGTACATGTAATAGTGTTGCTAATGAATAATTGATGCCTTAATAGTCTTTGAAAATCTCATTACCTGATTGTTGCTAAGAATTTTCTGGTAAGGGCTGCCTACAAAACAGAGGAAAGGGAAATTCCTCTGACTTTTTACCAATGATAGAACCCTAGAGGTGACGTGCTTGAAGAGGGAGGCAAGACCTGATTTTGGATTTAAAATCTGAAAGGCAGATGTTTATTCAACTGATCTAACAAGCTATAGGGTCAATAGAGAAGTAAAATAAGAAAATGAATGAGGATTGTCAGAAGACATGGGAAAGCAAAGAAGAAGCCTATTATGAGTAATTCCAAAGCAATTTTATGACCCATGAATTGTTCTTTTTCTGTACCAGCACACTTATTTCCAGACTTTAAATGTGTTATCAAGTTTGACTTATCTGTACTCCCTCATCCCTCAACTTACTTCTGGACCAGATCTTGGTTTATTTGGTGTGCAGGTGTCCCATATTTACACATGCTATGTAACATGGATTAACTTTGAAAGTATTATTCTTAGAGAAAGAAGCCAGTTAAGGAAGACCCCATATTATATGACTACATTTATATAAAATGTCCACAGTAGTCAAATTCATGGTGATGAAAATTCAATTAGTAGTTACTGAGGGCTATGGAAAGGTGGGAATGTGAAATGATTACTAATGGGTAGAGAATTTCCTTTTGTTGTGATAAAAATATTTTACAATTAGATCATGCTGATGATTGCACAATCCTGGGAATATAATAAAAGCCACTGAAATGCACACTTTATAATATGTTTAAAGTATAAATATGAAGCTATTATTAATATTAATATGTGTGTACATGTATATATTACACATATGGAATTTATACACATATAAGATACACATATATAAATATATACACATATATACATGAACACACATATTAATAACATGTATGTTACCTAAGTTTGTCAAATATATAATATATGTTACACATATGTGATATTGTATATATATATTTCACATGCTCAGTTAACATACACTTACACTCCCCTAATGTGAACTAACAAAATACTAGATTCCCTGATAATTTTGGACATCCTTTGTTTCCATACTCTTTCTGCTTTGGTACCATCTTTGTGTAATTACAAATTCTCAATTCTGTCTTTATAATCTTTCTCCTGGACCCTTGCCCTTTACTTTCTTCTTAGTCTGCATTTGATTCTTCTATTTTCTACTTGTTGACTTCTGCTGTAGAACTTTCAATAATTGACCCACAGTCAGGTGTGATGGCCCACAGCTGTAATCCCAACAGTTTGGGAGGCTGAGGCAGGTGGATCTGTTAAGTCTAGGAGTTTGAGACTAGCCTGGGAAACATAGAGGAGACCTCATCTCTACAAAGAAAAAAAAAATCTTAGCCAGTTGTGGTGGGCACGTACCTGTGGTCCCAGCTACTAGGGAGGCTGAGGTGGGTGGATCGTTTGAGCCTGGGAGGTAGAGGTGCAGTAAGAAATGATCGCACCACTGCACTCCAGTATGGGTGGCAGAGCAAGAATCTGTCTCAAAAAAAAGAAAACAAAAAACCCAAGTAATTGACCCATTAGCTTAGGACCACCTGTGTGATGTAACTTACTCTAATGTTCTCTGTAGTATCTGCATCTTTGCCAGCTATTTTGTCTGACATTCTGGTATCAGGAACCTCCCGCTTATAATAGCAACTATCACTCTCTAATAATTGTTTCCAATGACCACTATGTTTAATGAGGAAACTGCATCCCAGTCTGTTCAGAGAGGGAAGAAATACATGTCAAAAATTACATGTCTGTGCATATCGATGCCATACCCTTCAACTTACAGGAGGGTTCTCACATCACCGTCATGCCACAGATTTTAAGGAATTGGAAACTGTTTCCTCAAGATCCATTTCCCTTATACAGATACAGATGCAATACACTGCTGTCATGCAGGGTGTCAATCTGTATGAAGATCTGTATATGTGATCATTATAATATCTTAGTATGGGAAGGTTGATAACTGAGCAGTCCCTTCTGCATCTTCCTTTGAGGATATTTCAAGAACATTTTTGGCTCTCCTTGCCTTTACATTTGACAGACTTGCACAGATGATTTGTGGAATACAGCTCTTAGTGATTCTGCCTTGAGGATGAAGGATCTACTGCCAGGGCAACATGGGAATGATGCAGTTCATGACACATTTTTGAGTAGGCATCTCAAGATGAATGCCCCAAACTACTGAATATAATTAGTCTGTGGGAGACACAGCTTATGACATTCTCTGCTATTCATTACTATAGAAAGAGTCACTTCCAAAGAGGAAGAAATAAAAAGCAACATTGATGCATTGCCAGTTGACATCACCAGAGTGAGCATGTTGTGAGGTAGAATGGATATATGTGTACTTTGGTGTTCAAGAGACATGCAGGTACTCCTTCTGCATGTACTGGGCAAGAGTACAACCACTGCCTAGATACGACATTTCAGGAGTAACAGGGGAATCTGTGAGATTCAGCCTTGTGCTATCACTGAGACTGATTCTTCAGTCAGGCTAGCAAGGGTTTAATAGCTGGCCACATTGCCTATATTTTGAGCTCATGCAGATTTTCATCACAGTGATTTTAGCTGTGTTGCATAGGTTTACAACTTTGAATTTTTTCAACAATTTTAGCTCTTGAAAAACTTGTTATAATCATTAATATTTCTTTTGTTTCAGAGACACAAGACCATCACACAATTAAATGTATTCAAAAGTTCCTGTAGCTTGCCAGGTACCTTAACCTCCACTTTTTTTTTTGCTTATAATTTTTATTAATGAGATTGCTTAAAAAGGAGTTTGTCTTTAAAAAGCAATATGTTTTGCTGCTGCCACGTGACAGAATTTAGAATCAGGCTGCCTCTCTATTGTGCAAATACCAGTTCTGCCACATATTAACTGTATGTCCTTGGGCAAGATAATCTTTTTGCCTAACTTGATGCCTTCCTTACCTGAAAAAATAGAGAGAAGGAGAATAATGGTTCTTAATAAGATTGTTAGGGTGTTAACTCGATTACTAATGTAAAGAGCATTTATTAAAGTATGTAATAAGTGTTCATTATAATTATCTTGCCTATTATTAGTGTATTGGCCTTTATATTTGATTTCTCTAGTGATTTTGGATCTTCCTTTTGGACTGTGGTACAAATCTTTCCCACTCACTCTTCCCACATTGGATTTCCTACGATGGTCCTTATTCAGTCCTAGAGAACCAACCCTCAGCTCCAATCTATGGATTATCTTGCAAATTCCTAGCAAGAACTAAGGGGGAAGGCACAACATTATTAGGTAGAGAAAGCAGGAGAGGTTTTCGGACTCAGATACTATTATATGTAAGTACTGTTCTAAGCACAGGAAACACACAGCATCCACCAGGGGGTGCTTGTCTTGTAAAGATTGGTTAATTTTTGTCCAGCTCAGTCAGGGAAGATCCTTAAGAGACTAAAGTTGAACAGACACTAAAATGAATGTGTTCTTGAATATGACGTGGAATTTTGAGCTTGGTGCTCACTTGCCTGGATATAAAACTATTTTTGCAGCCTGAAGTCACATAATGAAGTTTTAATAGAGGCATTAGAATAGCATGAATACTCCATATAAGAGAAATATTTAACCATCCTCTCCTTTCAGCTCTACTTCCCCAACACACTAGCTCCTAAACACACACACACACACACACACACACACACACACACACTAACCTGGCCCATGAAACCCTACTTATTTACGTATATGATTTATTTTGTATGCTGAAAACTGTGATGTTTAGGACCCACTGTAACTTCTTATTTGGCCTCATTGAGTCAGAAGCTGGATGGTGCCTTTATTCCAAACAGAACCACATAATGCCATCCTGAATTTCATAAATACATCCTTCATATTTTATTATTTCATTAGTCACTTGAATTCTCTACATAACCTGTAGCAAGTTCTTTTGATTATTTATAAGGTACACTGTACTAATAAGATATATAGACCTGTGGGCTTTTGCCCTGATGGCACAGATGGAAAAGTAGTTTCAGTGACTAGATTACGAAGACCCTATCACTTTGTTCCTGATAAATATTTATTAAAGACAAGCATTTTACAAAATTTAGAAAATTAAACTAACCCTGTTTTAGTGGGTTGCTTAAACAATTTTTTATAAGAATGTATGGATTTGAAATGCTTTTAAAATCTTATTTCATTAATATAATTACCATTCAAAATTAAGTTACACAGAGTATCTCAATTTGTTGCTCATGGGATATGATCTCTCTTAGTTTAAAATTACATTATACTCAGGAAAGCTTCAAACTATCAGGTTAGCTTGTTTGGCAGATTGTTAGATTAATTCTCTAATTCACTGAAACATCTATTACAATTTTCAAAAGAATTGACTATAATGAATTAGAGAGCTAATCTTAATAATTTATCACTCAAATGAGGTCATCACAGCTAGTGGAATATTCAAGACTACCAGCCCATTTCTAACATTTTCTTTATATGGAAAAATATATTTTACATTATGTTCTATCACATTTTTAATGGATTATAAAATATACTAAACAGCTGCTGTATTATAAAATAAAAATTACTCATCATCAGCCTGTTGTAAATTACTTGTATTAAATTATTAATTATAATCTTGGCAAATAGTTAATATGAGAGTGTGATGCATTGATAAACAGGGAACAATGGTATACTCGAGTTCTAAAATTTTAAGCATTTATTAGAAAATCCAGAGACAATTACAAACTACATTTGTTCACTGTGGGTATATTTCATTTAAAATAACAATAGTGACTGTTAATATATTTTTAAATAGTAGTATAAATATTTAACTGAAGTTTGTTAACTTTTTAAATTCTCAAATATAACTGAAGTTTATAAAGAAATATTGGTCCAGATTTGCTTTTTTTGAATTTGAGAGATTTACCCAACAAGTTAGGGTAAAAATGTTTATGCATTTGGATATGTTCTTCCTGCTCACAAAGCTCTCCAATTTGCAAATGTCACTTTTCAGAAACATTCATGAGTAAGGTAACTGAATAGCTATTACACTGTAAAATAATCTCTACTAAGTAGATATTTTGCATTATTTAATAATTTTTATCATGTTTTATAATATTTCAGTATACTTTTTATTAAGTGATGTTAACTAGCATGTCATTTGGCAGAATATAGCAACATCATATATTGTTGCATATAATATGAAAATATAAAAATTCAATTAACATAGATTTTATATGCCATCCTTCCTTTAATTAAGCATATCTTAATGTATTTGAATGATATTTTTGTCTCACTTTTTGGCCATTTACATGAGTTATTATGTGGATATTAGAAAATACACTGGTCTAATCTTTGCTAATTCTGCTTAACTGTAATTTCTAGCTTCCCAAATAAATTCTGAAGTAAATGTAAGAGGCAATTACAAATTATTTTGCAAGATTATTTATAGACTGTATTCTAGTATTATACCCATAGTAACTGCATAATAAATATTTAATGTATTTTAAAATAACGAAAAGTAAAAATCACTAAAACTGATTACCATCGTGTGCCTGTGTCTGCACATTCTGTATTTAATCCTATGGCAAGCCTTTGATAAAGTGCCTTTATTTTGCAATTTTGCATGTTAGAAATCTGGGTCTCAAAAGTTCAGATAATTTGTCCAAGGTCACTCAGTAACACAGCCAACCAAACCCCAGCTTTTCGGAGACAAATGCCTGTGTGCTGATAACCACTGCAAAATACTTTCCCCAAAGAATATGTAGACTATTTTCAAACACCATTAGTACTTCTACCAAATCAATGTCAACACATTTCAGCAAGTAATTACTATAAAAATTACTTTCAGCAATGCTACAGAACATTAGATTGCAGTGATCTCTATTGTAGGAGCTTGTAGGATAGGATACCCATTCATAGTAAAGGACTGTTTATTTCTTACATACATGGAGATTAGCTTTGACGGCGGAGACAACTTGCCACAGATAATGAAGAGAGTTGGGCACCCTGCCATAGAGAAGTTACCTAATATTTTAAACTCATCAATGATGGATCAATAAATACATGCATACATTTATAAAACGCATAATAGTATTCCAATTTTTGCTTGCTTTGATGAAGTTGGTCTAATCAAATCTTACATTTTAAGCTGAATTAAAGTAGATTTCAAATGTTTTTGGTTTATATAATCAGACACCTATAAAAAAAAAGGAGGCCAAACAGAAACAGATACAATTTTGCAAAATCCTTTTAAGACTGAATAGACTTCAAAATACAATTTAAAGAACAAACTTATAACTCC
Source organism: Pongo abelii (assembly GCF_028885655.2). NCBI lineage: Eukaryota > Metazoa > Chordata > Mammalia > Primates > Hominidae > Pongo > Pongo abelii. The sequence continues at coordinate 88,615,405 of NC_071988.2, read as the reverse complement.
CCACAATTATCCCTCCCCATACCTAAATCTGTGCAGTGCATTCCATGTATAGCAATGCATATGCTTTTCATTCTAGATAGCCCAAGAGTCCCAGTCCTTTTTAGCACCAGGGACTGGTTTTATGGAAGACAATTTTCCACAGATGAGGGTTGGGTGTTGGGAGGGGGTGAGGGGATGTTTTCAGGATGATTCAAGTGCATTACATTTATTGTGCACTTTATTTCTATTATTACTACATCGTAATACATAAAGAAATAATTATACAACTTATTATAAAGTAGAATCAGTGGGAGTCCTGAGTTTGTTTCCCTGCAACTAGATGAGCCCATCCGGTGTGATGGAATGCAGTGACAGATCATCTGGCATTAGATTCTCCTAAGGAGCACACAGCCTAGCATGAACAGCAAAATAGAGTTCACACTCTATGAGAATTTAATGCTGCTGCTGATCTGACAGGAGGTGGAGCTAAGACGGTAATGGTAGCGATGGGGAGCAGCTGGAAATACAGATGAAGCTTAGCTCCCCAGGCCACTGCTCACCTCTTGCTGTGCGGCCCAGTTCCTAACATGAACCCCCTGGGGTTGGGGACCCCTGAGATACACAGTTTGGCAGTCAAGCGCATCTGTGGAACATACAGCTTTTGTAATGCTGATGTTTAATAAAACTGGTAAAACATATATTATTCTGTCTTATTAAAGATAATAAATGCTTACTGCCCATATTTCTTTGTTTTTTTTTTTTTTGGAGATGGAGTTTCACACTGTCACCCAGGCTGGAGCGCAGTGGCGTGATCTCGGCTCACTGCAACCTCTGCCTGCTGGGCTCAAGCGATTCTCCTGCCTCAACCTCCCAACTAGCTGGGACTACAGACACACACCACCATGCCCTGCTAATTGTAATTTTAGTAGAGATGGGGTATCACTATGTGGGCCAGGCTGGTCTCAAACTCCTGGCCTCAGGCAATCCGCCCGCCTTGGTCTCCCAAAGTGCTGAGATTACAGGTGTGAGCCACTGCACCTGGCCCAACTGCCTATATTTCTAACCAGTGAAAATTTCTTTTCTATTTGCTGATAGACAATTAAGCGGGATAATTTACTCTTTCAAAATTTTCTTTTCATTACATGTTTAACAGAAGACTAATTCCAAAACCACTAAATATCTCCTCATCAAAGTGACTTCCAAACATGGCCAATGTTGGAATTGTGAGGTTGTCCTCTTTTTCTTGGAACAGTCTTTTCCTGCTGTTTGCTTGGCTTTTTCTTTAGGTTTTAGCTAAAATGTTATAATAGAAAGAGTTTCCTTAATCACTCACTGATGACCTTACCTGTGGACTAATTGGAATGATTCAATAATTTTAATTTCTATGTTGTCATACATATTCAATAAAAGAGAACTTGAAGGTAAATTATTAAGATAAAATACTATAAAATGGACAGTGCAAATAATTTTGAAATTAAGAAAGCATAAGTAGGATATGTGACTTCATAGAAGCATAGAATTAAATGGCAATTTTTAAATTAAAATGTAGAAAACTGAATGTGTTATGTGGAAGTTGATAAAGTGGATAATAAAGAAAATAACTGGAAGATACTTTCAGTTCCAGGCCTAGATGATTAATCTTTCAAAAACATGCTGATGCTCAATGCATGTTTCTGAGTAGTCCCTCTTTACCCATTTCTTAGGGAGTGGTTGACACAGTACAACTCCAGAAAGGAAATGCTTGAGTAGCTAGCATGGTTTGTCTTTAGCGCCACCACTTGAGACTTTGTCATTTGAAAATCCATATGTGGAAACAAACACAGTATGCGAGATCCTCTAAATACTGTAATTATACACATATAAATGAACAAATAGCAGATCTAAAAGCTTTTTTTGAAAAAAAGGCCCTATTGATGCCAATTTGATAAAAGAAACAATGTCATTTTTACTTGCAATATGCTGAAATCTCTCTTTGAAAGTAGATACATGATTCTAATTTTGCCAACAACACATTTTAAATTCCAAAAATTGATATGTGGGGTGATTATACGGTCTGTAAAACGAAAATGCCTCAGATTATTGCATATAATAATTACCCATTTTCTCACAATATGAAGACTACTCAAATTGCAGTAATATTTTTCTGATATACTTTGGGCAAAGAGTAGATAATAAATTAAAATTTAAAAATGTTTTATTTCACACTGAGCAAGTAAGTATAAACTATCTTTTAAAATAACTGTAGTTGTCCTATTAAACAACAGTCCCTTTGAATATTTCTGTTTCATTTTTGGTTTTGACTCATACAGATATGTCAGTTTTAAGGCAGTTTTTTTTTCTGTAATACCAAGATTACTTACAAACACACTTGTTTGCAACTAACATTATATTACAATCATAATACTTCTTAGTACGATGTTTTTAGCTATCAAAACACAACAAATAAATGTATATTTGTTGCTATAACCTAGCTATATGCACTTTAAGGAACAATTTGTATACAGAGCTAACCCATTTCAATTCCATTTTCAATTGTATTTATTTAACACTCGTTGCGTACCTAGAAATATTTGGGTAATTTGGAGGACATAAGTAAATATATAAATCACAGTGTTTTATCTTAAGGAATGTGTTTGTCTTCAAGTTATCAGTTGGCTATCTATAAAAGTAGTAGCGACTAAGTATTAAATTATATTTAATTAGATTCTATATTTGTCTTCAAGTATTTTACGGCGTAGAATATTGGGTAAATATTAAGCTTTTATTATCTGAGAAGCCCAACTAGAACTACTGGCTGGAATTTATGGGAGTGTAAATCTGTGTCAATGTAAGGGAAGAACTTGACAAAAGTAAGAACTGTATAAAAATGGAACCAGTGAGCTTTAAAATGTTTGAGCATCCTTATACTTTGAATATTACAGCACAGAGGTATTTGGGCTAATTTCATGTAATGGTATAATGCAACCAGTACAGTACCTAGTATGATGAAACATGTTTACTAAAGTCTAGTTCCTTTAATACAACCATTCCCTAATACCTATCAGCCTAAGGGAAAAAGTACAGGCTCTACTCATGCAGATTATGGACTAATAGAAAAGAGGGTAATGTGTTTTTAGTAGGCATCACTGCAGGGATCATTGTGAAGAATATAAAATTTGAAACAGGCTTCGCTAGACTGGCCAACTTTGAAATGGTTCAGAAGTGTGTACTAAGTTGCAAAGGTAAGGATGAAGAGAGAGTTTAAAATATAAACAAATAGAATAGAAGTACTTATTTTTATACTTATAAAATTATATTTTTGTCATATTAAAAATGGAAATGAAATTCATTGACATTTCATAACAACTTCAACAATATCAACTCATCTGCTGGATTATTACACACTAAATATATGTAATTATCAAGATTTTCGGAAGCTACAGCTATCATTTAGAAGATTTGGTGACATCTTAAGTACTCTATTTAAAGTACTTGTTAGATGCAATGATTCTTTTGTTGACACATGTCTTTAATTTGCATGCAGATAACAAATAATTCTTAAGATAATAGCTTGTGGAAAGGACAGTCAGGCTTGGGTTTAAAGGCACGTGATCAGCCATGTGGCTTAAGAAAAGCACAGAAAATCTTTTAAAATAAAATCCGGTAGAAAAAGGGTTGCAGAAGTTGTAAGCTTTCACAGCATGGTTTCAAATTTCCCTTATGATAGATACACATTTACTTATAAAATGAGGAAAATATTTGTGGTTTATTCTTTGAAAATATATTTCTCACCTTCCTTCTGTTGTTGATACTATGGGGTAATTTATCACTTTAATATTAGATAATTGGAGGTGGTTTTCATTATTTGTGATCACTGTGTTCCTTATAAGTCCAGAAACCAAAGAATTTGCCTGCCGCGTCTTAGTATTTCACCTGTGATTAGAGCAAATTGCCACAGGGAGGTGTTGATACATCAATCTGCTCCAAGATTCTGAGGCTTGGACCATAAATGAGTTTCCTCTAAATCAGCATAGATAAAACAGGAAAAATGAAAGGAGGGGACAAAATGTCAGAAGGTGTAAGAGAAATATGATTCGAAACAGCATGTTGTGTTAGAGAAACTGGAAAGATCTCAGTATGGTCGGTTAGATTATAGGGTGCAAATGTTGGGTTAGGAGAAGACTAAATTTAAGAGACAGGGAAGAACTAGACAAATGCAGTACTATAACAAGATTTGTGTTTTGGGAAAGTATTTCTGGCATAGATATAGATGATAAGCTAGAGGGGGAAAGATTAGAATCCGGGAGACATACCAGGAGGCTACTAAATTAATGCCTGGAGGGAAATGCTGAAAATCTTAACTATAGAAGCTGTGATAGGAATGGAGAGCAGGGGATGGATACAAGAAATATTTCAGCATTAGGACTGGCAAATATTTTAAAGACAAATATTTTCCCACTGCCATGAAAGCAAAAGAAAAAGTTATTTTCTCAACAGCACTCTCAAGAAAAGCTTTATGGATTAGCTATTGTATGAAATGAATACTCAAAACTGTGCTTATACATTAAACAATTATCATCTTTTAACTTTAGTAATAGCAATCATATTTACAGTTTTCGACACAGACTTCAACATTTCCTGACAACTGATTTAAAAACAGCTTTTATGTATACCTGACAAAGCATTTTCAGAAATATTTTACATATCTTCAAATAAATGTTTTCACTACATGACTATTACATGTATTTCAATAGTACTCAAATGATAGAACTACATTGCGAAAGTACCTTATTGTGAAGAAGAACACAAATGACATATATATTAAGATTTAATGTGCTACCATTGAAAGAGCTGCATTCCTCTCTTTATTTCAAATATATTTCTTTATTTTTTACCAATGTAATTTTTAAGTCTCCAGAACATATCACAGTGTCATCAAGGAATAAGTAAACAAAAAGATAGAAACATTATGCCAATAGGCTTTTTCCTTTATATACAAGCAATCAAGCCTTAAAATGTTGCCTAGATGCAAGCTGAAACTTCTTAGTTAGAGAACCTGAACACAGAGACAGCACTTCACTCTCAGCCAGCTATGCCACGGTGAAGAGCACTGGATCCGGAAATAGGCCAAGCTGGTGGCCCAGGGAAGTCACTTCTCCATGTGTCTCTGATTTTTTCATTTGCAAACTGAAGCATTATTATAAGAAATAAGTGACCTAGTACACATAAAGAGTAGTGCCTGATTTGAAAGGCTGGGAAGAAAGATTTAATAAGAAGTCAACACAACAAATATTAGCTATTTATGTAATACAAGCAGAACGTTTTATAAGTATAATATGTACTGCTGCCTGGAGTTCTAGAAAAGGACACTCATTGATTGATGCTGAAAATGTAAATTTTTGCAGAATTTGTGGAACTCAATCAGGCAACATTTATTAGCCAAAAACTAAACATCTTCTTTGATCAAGCATCCCTGTCTTTGGAATCAATTCCACAAAAATAACCCCCTCAGTATCTAGAATATTGGAATAAGGTTGTTTTTGTTTATGTTCTTAATGGCAGAAGCAATGTTAACACCCCACCATGGCACATTTTTATCTCTGACACAGTACTATTTTTGTCAACTGACACAATAAAATAGTTTTTTTTTTTTTTTTTTTTTTGGAGACAGAGTCTCACTCTGTCACCCAGGCTGGAGTGCAGTGGCGCGATCTTGGCTCACTGCAAGCTCCGCCTCCTGGGTTCACACCACTCTCCTGCCTCAGCCTTCCAAGTAGCTGGGACTACAGGTGCCCACCACAACGCCCGGCTAATTTTTTGTATTTTTAGTAGAGATGGGGTTTCACCGTGTTAGCCAGGATGGTCTCGATCTCCTGACCTCGTGATCTGCCTGCCTCAGCCTCCCAAAGTGCTGGGATTACAGGCGTGAGCCACCGCGCCTGGCCAAAATAGTTATTCTTAATTCTGTACTGTGAACATACAAAAACACAATTAACTATGCTACTATTTCCTTTTAACTAGTCATAACATAATAACTTAAATGCTTATGTTAAGATATATAAATAAAACTTACATATACTACAGAAGTGCATGAGGCATGATGAAATTTCATTTTTGGAAATTTCATCACTGCCATTGAAAATCTCTTCTACTGTAAGTTAAGCATTCGTTTTAACATATTCTTTAGGTATGAGGACATTAACCAAGTGACTTAAATCATAAGTATACTTTATTAGCTGAAAAACTGCTGGTGGTGGCAATATATATAACTTGAGTAAAAAATAAAGTTTTATATTAAATACCAAATCTCATGGGATTATACGTGGCTGTCTGGCATATTCTGTGGAGAAAGATTCTATGGCCATATTCAAATCCACTGAGTAAAATACCATGAGAATTAGTAACATTAGTATTGATGGCAGCATCGAACTCCTTGTGTTATTGTTGCTATGAATACATAGAAAAAAACACCTGAATCATGTTTTCTTCAGTTGGTTGGCATTAAAAACACTAAGCTAGCATAATAGTTTCATAATCTAAAAATCTGATAGTCATATTTTATAGTCCAGACATATTTTTATTTGAACCAAAAAATGTTTCAAATATGCTACGTAACAATTTACATTTTAACTTAGAATTTATTAGCAATTAAGTAATTTAATGCATCATAGGCCATTATTTAACATGTACTTTATAAATTTTTAAAAATAAGACCCATAAAATATGCTATAATTTCACTATGTGACATAATTAGGCTGAAATTTTTTCATGTAGTTCTGTTTATAAATTTTTGACCAATGTCTGAAAAAGACATATATATATATAGACAGTCTGTACTTATAATGTTACTTAATAATTTGGTTCCCATTAAGAGGTGACTGCTTAGAAAAATGAGTTAACAGTGATAAAATTTAATCCACATGGGTTTTCTGTTAGTTCAAAATAACTACTTCAGTCTATGATATAGAAGTGACAATAAGCACCTTTTTTTTTAAATTTTACTTTAAGTTCTGGGATACATGTGCAGAACATGAAGGTTTGTTACACACGCATACATGTGCCATGGTGGTTTGCTGCACCCATCAACCCGTTATCTACATTAGGTATTTATCCTAATGCTATCCCTCCCCTAGCCCTCCACCCCTCAACAGGCCCAGGTGTGTGATGTTCCCCTCCCTGTGCCGATGTGTTCTCATTATTCAACTCCCACTTATGAGTGAGAACATGCAACGTTTGGTTTTGTGTTCCTGTGTTAGTTTGCTGACAATGATGGTTTCCAGCTTCATCCATGTCCATGCAAAGAAATGAACTCATCCTTTTTCATGGCTGCATAGTATTCCATGGTGTGTACTTGTCACATTTTATTTGTCCAGTCTATCACTGATGGGCATTTGGGTTGATTTCAAGCCTTTGCTGTTAAAAATAGAAGCACCTTTAATTTTAAGAGAATTTTCTTAGAGGTATTATTTTATTTGGCATATCATGGTATTTCACCACTTAACAGACTGTTTTTTAACAATACAAACTGTGCCTATTTTTTTTCATGTATTCCTTTCAAATAATACTATAATTGAACAGCATAGATGACATTATAACAGTAAATAAAAATTATGAGTCCAGGCAAGATTTTCCTTTTCACATACTATTTCAATATGACATCTAATGCACAGAGGTGAACAAATCCTTCCTGAATTTAACTAAACTTTATGTAACTTGATTCCATCTTAGATGTCCCAGACAACACAGGTTTAGTAACTTTGACAGTGCGTATGCAGGTCACACTTCTATTGCCTGCCATTTTCTATGATTCACATTTCCAGATCACCATCCCAGTGCAGATGAAGAAGGTTGTGAATGTACTAGAAAAGGTAAGGAAAAACTTATATATGTTTGGGGAATTTTTCCTGGTAAAAGTATTCTCAAAATCTAATTTCACCTCTTTCCTAAACGTAAAAACATTAAAGCATATATCACTATTTATGTTTATGAGAGTATTTCAAGCAAATCTAAATCACAAGGTAAATACAGAATACGGCCCCCAGGAGCTCCTCTTTATTTTTTCAACATTTTTACAGTATACCCAAAATATGTGATCTTCAGCAAGCAAATTCAGAGCCAACAATCACATCTTTATATCTAGATTTCCTACTATCAGGGGAGGCTTTCAAATCTGCAGTGTCATAAAAAATCAGTTACTTCAAGCTGTTATTATGAATAGCTACCTCCAAAGTGAACTAAAGAAGAGTTTAAGAAGATATTTTTCAAAACTTACAATTGAAGAAAGAATCAACTTTGTTTTCTAAGTGCAAATGCTTTGTTGGAAAGAATAATTGGCTTAGAACATTTAACCTTCATGATTTTACAGAAGGATCATGATGTAACAGCCAACTAAAGGCATATATAATTTACTAAATAGTTACATGGACAGGATAAAATTGGATGTGTACTGGCTAAAGTTTGTAAATAGGCTGTATTTTAAATGGCAATGTTATTTACCACAGATAAAGAAATGGTATTCTAAGCATCTCTGTAAAATAATACCACTAATAGCACTGGGTAGGAATATGAATGAATGAATGAATGGAGAGTTTGGAAGTCTTAACCAGAGTAACACCAAATCTTCAACTCAATATCAATGGAAAAACCAAGTCTTATTCTTTACTGGTTTCTAAACTATGCAGAAATTATTTCATGTTCATTTAGTTTAATATCAACCTTATTATTGGCAATTTCAATATATTTGTGGTTTTACTGAGTACAGTAAATCTCAGTCCCTTCTCTGAGTTCTAGATTAGAAAATAACTCACAGAGAGGAAATAACATTCTTTATATAAGTATTGCTGATACAAAAGAATAAGGCTTAAATGTGTGATACAGTGGGATTCATTAACCTTATTTCTAAAATTAAACAGAGTCTCAAGCCATAGGAAGAACCGAACACCATAAGGCTCTTCGTGCTATCACTATTAGTGCAGCGGCAAAGCCTACTTTTATGTATTGTTCAACAGAATCTATTCTTTCTGCAGGCAGCCTGAAAGGAGAAAGGAGGGGCTGAGCTAAGCACATCTAGGTCCTTTTCCCATAGTCACCAAACAGATAAGTAACTCTACCTAACATAGGAAGGAATGAATGAACTGTAGACATAGACTCTAAGAGTGTGATAGACGGACTTTTCTTCCCATAAAACGAACTGTTAGGATGGAGAAAGAGGAAGCACCTCCACATTCCAACATTGTTATCTGCTCACAACTAAAACATATAGGTTCTATAGAGCCCAGGAGATGGGAAAATCCAGTGTTTTAGTGAATCACTCTGTTACAAGTATTCTTTTCAAGGCTTTCATTTGAAAATTAACAGCTGTATATAAATGATTGCGTCATTATTCTTACTTATTAAAATGGCAAAAATAAGCATATAATTTATTTCAGCAGTCCAATATTGGTTGTAGAAATATACCTTATGTTTCTGATAACTACTTATCTTAAAATATGTATCTCTCTAGAAACAGGTAACAGCCAGTTTCAGATACTGATATAGACATAAATATAAAATTTTATTTTATTTCACACAACACTGGTTTTGAGGCTTAAAATTACTATATACGCTGTTTTATAACTTTGCAAGTAGTAAAAAATGATAAAGTAAAGCACTTCACAAATCAGGACTAGAGATGGGAAAATCTTTACAGTACATGTTTTATTTCTTCATCCCACTGACATCAATCACTAAACAGACAACGTGTACAAGTTGGATCTCCGTATGTTTAATATTTTAAAGAAAAGCACATTTGAATGAAGAATTTCTGAGCCTAGACTCTCTCCTTATTCTGTATACCATTTACAACAAATACAAAAATCTACTTCTTAAAAAGAGATGACAAGTGTAGACATGTCACATTTATTTTCTTTCAATCATAAAAAAGATTAACAAGACAAGAAGCTTTATGTAAACTTTAAGAGATTTGAGTAAGTTTTTGTCTAGAAGAATTTACTAATAAGGAACAGTGAATTAAATCTCAAAGAAATTATAGAACTTGAAAGGTTTTGCCACTTAAAATAGACAAAAAACATATATCATCATGCATTTCTTAACAATAAGGATATATTTTCAGAAATGTATCCTTAGGCAATTTTGTCTTTGTGCCAACGTCATAGAGTACACACTCACAAACCTAGATAGTGTAGCCTACTACACACATAGCATAGACTGCATGGTATGGGTTGTTGCTTCTGGGCTACAAACCTGTACTGCACGTTATTATACTGAATACTATAGGCAATTATAACACAATGCCTCTTTGTGCATCTCATCATACCTAAACATGGAAAAGATACAGTAAAAATATAATATACAAGATGAAAAATGGCACACCTATATATGACAGCTCCATTATAATTTTATGGAAACACCAACATACACGTGGTCCATCATTGAACTGAAATGTCATTATGGGGCACATAACTGTAAGATTTAAAATATGATGTGCACCAAACAACTTTGATATCATCTAAAATGATATGTTGTAGGTTTATAACTGCATAAAGGTTAATAAGACCTAAATTAAATTTTTGGATTAATTTTTTTACCTAATTTTGCCATATATTGATGGTAAAGAGTAAAATTTGAACAATGATTCTTAATTCCTGAATATCCATGCTATAATAAAATCGAGATTATATATTTTTCTCCAATTAGTTAATAATTATTAGTTTGCATTAAGCAAATAATGTGCTATGCTTTATCAACCAATGAATTTTGCTTGCCTAAAGCTCCTTTTAAGTTTAAATTGTTTTCATTAAGACAAGTTCATTACTACGTTCAAGGTCTCTATAAACCAGCAGTATTTGTTTTAATATGCATTTACATATTTTATATTTAAAATATACCATTTTGGGAGAAGTATATGAATTGAGGAAGAGAAAATAGACTAATATACTATTGCTTAATACTGTTGCATTAGTTACTTAAAATAATTGCACTGGAAAAGACCTTTCTATAAACTTGTAAACAACTTAAATTCCTTGAATGGTGTTTTAGAAAATATATAAATATACACATTTTTACATATAATACTTAATATATGTGCTATATTAAATATGTATCTATGTACTTTATAACATGTATTCAAATGTTTTTATAAAACATATATGAACAAATACATATATATTTATACACATATATATTAATGTGTGTGTATATATACACGTATAAAATCATATTTGTTAGAGAATATTTGAATCAATTCAAAACACATTTCCCAAATGTGATGGTCAATGAAATTATAGGTTAATAGTTCTACTAAATGATGTAAATTGGCCTTTATGAGAGATCATTTATTTAAGTGAAAATTCAGTTAACTCTAAAAAGTGAATTTATTAGACACTAGCTTAAACTCCTCATCATTTAGAACTGCACCATCAAGGTCTTTATAATATGTTCAAATAAATGCAACTCCCTAAGAGTAAAATATTTTCTTTAAACTTCCCACGTGTGTCCCGTGTATCTACATCTACAGGAAGGGAAGATACACGATTAGTTACATCAGCTCAGCAGCAGTTCATTTTCACTATCTGCAAAGAAATCAGATTATATTTTTACATAACCATAGTGATGAGCTTTGTTTTCAAGTTTATTCTAGTCTGCTTGTACAACACATAGTATTAACAGTTTTTATATGTATGTCAACAGAGAAAAAGAAATAAGTCATAAGCAAATACATATTTGAAATGCAGTTGTTGTGAAATAAACATCTTCTGTCCCTCATATTAAAAAGGTATTTAGGAACAGAAAGTTTTAGCATACTCGTCACATTTTAAAAATGTGTACCAAAGAAAAATGATAGTTTTAGATTTTCACGCTACTTTTTGTCTTGTGATGACCTCTCCTGGTTGAGTTGCTCATTATCTTAGATTCATGTAGTTTCCATCTTTTTCTCCTTTGAATGTTTTATATTAAGAATATAACTATCATACTTTCCTTCAGAGCTACATATAATGTAAATAAAAATGTTCACTAATGTAAAGTACAGTTGATATTTAAAGTACTGAATCCATGAAGCTCATTCTAATCAATAAAGTTCTGTAGCATCCGTATTATTTAATTCATTTCCAGCATATAGGGCAACTTTGCATTTTGGTCACACAGTTTAAATTCAAACGAAATAAAAAGCCACCTTAATTAAGCCATTACGCATTTTTAAACAATAGAGAATGAAAGCCAAGTTAGTAAAAAATCTTAATGGCCGTAACTATTAACCATCTTAAAAGTAATTGTTTCTGTGTTCTCTGTCTTCAAATTCTAATTAAAAAGTTAAAAACTCGGAAAATATTTATGAAATAACAACTTTTTAATCTTAAAATGCATTAACCCAATGGCTGCCAGTGTTCCATTTGCTATGCATGGCAGATGTTTCAGATGGACCCATCAGAATTAAAGTATACAGAACGACGGAACACGGAACCCAGGAAAAACCCTGGATATGAGGACCTTCAATCAGTGAATATAATAAATTTAACATATAAGGAGTTTATTTTCCAGGAAAAGTGGCAGGAAATTCTATATAACCAGACCTTGAAATGGAAACAGAAATTTCATCAAACTAGTTTCCCAATGATAGAGTTACATATTTGTGTAAATATCAACAGCAAGCATTGTATCCCCACAATTTGTTTAAATTTATAAAATTGACATAAATATTAACAATATTTAACTCTTTGTGATTTAATTTGTGTTATAAAAAATGCTATACAATGTTTTCAAGTTCATTACAAACTTAGATTGCCAGTTCGTTTATCTCCTTATCTTTATACATTGTGAGAAAAGAAAAGCTAATACTGTACTTAGGAAGATATGTCAAAACAGTAATACTGGCTCATAACCGGATATTATATAGTAGATTCCTTATTACAACTTATAATGTCCTTTTTCAATGCTATTCTTGTTGATAGTTACCACTACAATAAGAACATTATTAACAAAGATGCATTAATACATCCCAAAATCTTATAAACAAAGAGAAGACTACTTCGCATATGACGATTTCTGGAAAATATTAAACTTTTCTTTTCCTAAATGGACAAAAAAAATCTTCCTTTTAAACTCTGAAATCTCCATGATAATTCTTTACCAACTTACTCATTCTCAGAAACTAGTATGCGCTTATGAATATTATCCTAAGATTCCTATAGGCAGTCTTTCTAGTGTTTTAACTCTTTCTGAACCAAAGGAACAATCATGCATTTCCTCTCTACATGCACAGTATGCACTTCTAAAGGAATGCAGAAAATGGGCCAGAATCTTCCATTTCTTTCTAAACCTCATGAAAACACGGGCAGTCTTAAACACACACACACACACACACACACACACACACAAACACACACACAGTTGATTAAAATGCAGAGATACACATATTGAATAGAATTATTTTCCTGAAAACCCTATTAAGAATCTGTTTATTACTACATTAACGACGCTTTGCACTGAGTGTCCCAAGTCCCGTACTGCATCAGTCATATCCATATCAAAGTATCAAAGAATTAAAGCAATTTCAGTTACAATTTCGCTGCCTTCCATTTTAATAAGCAAGTACTAAAGGGGCATTAACTTTTTAAGAGAACGGGAGAGGTTAAAGAGACCCTGTAGGTGCCCAAACTGTTTAAAACATGCTCCTCTTGTTAACCTCAACCCCGTGCTCATTAAGTTATAACCATAAATAAAAATAAGAAACTTCGTTTTGCCATGGTCTTCACTTTTCATTCACTGACCTACCTAAGCCAAATGCAGTTAACTCTCCCTGCACAAACAACTCCTAAGAAGCTGCCATCTACACCAGTCTCTCTAGCCAAGCTCTTGCCAACCGATCACGAAGACCAGGAACAACTTTCCAGAAACATCACCAGCGTCACAACCCTGTGTCTTCCAAAACAAAAACGCTAGGTTTCGAGTTTGTCTACTGCAGTGGCTGCAAGTGTGTGACAGCGGAGACACAAACACATCAGGGTGCGAGCACTGCGATGCGCTTCGGGGTTGACACCCTGGTGCCAAACATCAATGCCGCACTGAAACTGCTCCAGAGCAGAGCGAGGAGACGGCTACTTACGGGACATAGAGGGAGCCGTCCAGGCTCTGCAGAGGCAGCTGCTGACAGTCCACAGCAGGAGCGCTGCCCCGCAGCCGGCGCGCGGAGCCGCCCGCATCCTTCGCCTCCTGGCCGGCGGCGCTCCAAGAGCTCGCTGCGGAGATGCAGTCCGTCTCTCCGTAGGGTTCTTGAAGGGAGATGGGCTGTCCTCAAATACGCGAGGAAGCCAAGCCCCTCCCGCTTCCTCTTCTCCCCTCACCCCCCTCCAGGCTCCAGTTCTTCTGGGCTTGGAGCGGCAGGCGAGTCAGCCTTCGTTCTCCCTCCGTGCGAGTATTGCCTCTTGCACTGTGTGCCAGTGCAATGCCGGGGGAGGAAATTCAAACCAAGAAGGCAAAGGAGGGGGAAGAGGGGAGGGGACGGACACCTACCCCGCCCTCTCCTTCTTGAAAAAAAAAAAAAATCACCAAAGGACGGGGGAGGGAGGTAATCAGAAGAGCGGAGGCTGCAGAAGAGGAAGGCAGAGCGACGGAGACGGTGGTGCAGCTGTTGCCACTGCGGGCGAACGCTCCCTCCACCGCCGGGCAGCGTGACTCGGGGGGTTTCCAGTCGCCCGTCAGCTCACATGGAGAGCTTGTGCATGTGGGGAGCGCGCAGCGCAGCCGGGGCGCACGCACGGCCTCAGCGCTGCGCGGCGCGGGGAAGCATTTCCCGGGCGGCGGAGCGCGAGCAGCAGCAACAGCCGCGGAGAGCAGGAGACGCCGCCGCCAGCGCCTGTGAGCCCGGGCGGCGAGCGAGGCGGAGGGAAGCCCTCCCTTCTCTTCCCTTCTCGGTCCCCTCCTCGGCTCCTCCTCCTCCGCCGCCTCCTCCTCCTCTTCCTCCTCCTTACCGTACCCTTCTGGCTGTCAAAACCCTTCTGCCCTGCCCTGGCCTCGTTTGAAAGCAAAAGGGAGACTGAGCCGACCGGTCGTGGTCCATCAGCTGGGGCGGGGGCGGAGCAAGGAGGCGCGCGCCTCTCCCGGGGCGGGAGGTGATGCTGTCCGCGGTGCTGAAGTTGGGGATTTGCTGTGTAATCCTAGAACCCTGCTCCAAACCTGGCTGCCCCCTACCCGGCTGCCGTAAGGAGAACACCCTCGCTCAGATGCCTTCTCCTTTCCTTCTCTCCTCCCCTTCAGATAGAGATGGTACAGGCTCCTGGAGCTCCGGCACCCCGGGAACCACAATCAGGCGTCCGACAGGCAGGTCTTCCGAGTGATCCTAACACCAAGTGACGGTGCTAAACATCCCGACTGACTGAAGCAGCGAGGGAGGACTGCAGATGCCGTTAATGCACATGTTTTCGATATGTAATTAATTCGTACTCATACATATGCACACGTACACCAAACACACGCTGCTACCAGGAGAAACTACACTTAGGCAAACACGCATACAAACACAAACACAAAACGGAAATACATAAGCAGGCATATGGGTAACTATTTCAAGGTACCTGAGGCATTGCAAGCACTAAGAATTAAGAATGTTTAGAGAGACCTAGATTTTCTTTTCAGATTTAGATAATTTTAATAATAATTATCAAGCTCTTCTCCCTAGCTCACAGCTCTTCACACTCTACCCTCTATATGTTTTTCTTCCATCTAGTCTACTTAAAGTATTTGAATTCTTATGTCTCTGCAGAGCCAAGCAGTCCACTGACTTTATTGACACAATTAAAAATCATTGGTCATCTAAATATCTAATGATGTTTGTGGAGGACTAAATAGGAGTAACCATGTCTTTCAATGTTATGCAATGAATAAGCATTTGCATTTAAAGATAAATAGAAAATTTATGGAGGCTTGCCTACTCCTGGAATAAACTGAGTTTTTAACGTCATTGTTTGGTCTTAGAAAGGTCCACTGTAAATAGTACTGTGTATTCACTGCATAATTAATATGGTGTTAATGGGTCTGATTCAGCACTTTTTATTTGATCTTTGTTTCTTGTTAATTTAAAAGGATGCTTTGTCCTAGTAAGAACTGCAGATTGGGTACAATATGGAAAATGAAGAAACACACAGATGACTAACGGGAGGTAAACTGCCTCCTCATTCTATAAAATACTCCTCCTGTAAAATAATACAGCAAATGCATTCTTATGGATTATAAAATGTCCCTTTGCTGTTTGAATTACCACAGACTGTCAAAAGTCAATGACCACTTACCAAAACACTCCAGTAAAGAACTGCCATCAGCCATTTCTAAGAGCTCAAAGAAACAAGTCATAGGAAAAAATACTGTCAGAAAGCGTAACTTTTCAGAACAATCTATTATTTAACTATGCCTCTCCATTTTAACTATCATACTGAACTCCAGTAACATAGCATTAAAGTATTTTCAATAGAAGAAAAAAGGCAACGATTGAAAGTATTACCATTTCAGTAACTCAATGAATGCTATTCCATGGGTATCTCAAGCAGAACTGAAACAATTCCATTTCCCAGATTACCAAACTAAAAGACATGCAATAGACATCTATTTAATTATTTTGTAACAGAAAATGATATACCTGAGGGTGTATTCTTCTCCAAAAAGCATTCTCATCAGTTTTCAGTAATTTCTCCTAATGAGAAACAACAAAACTCAATTTAATGACACATGTAAATACCTGCACCACCTCTGTGCCATATAGGATGGTCTTATTTCATGCCAGTATGAGCTAAGAGCCTGCTTTAATCTGTTTTCAATGCACTTTGTCAGGTTTGAAAGTTATGTCACATCATTTGTAACACAACTACCTCTGCCTTCGATTTGTGTTAATTAGGTATGGACATCTGGAACTCAAAATACTTAAAGTCTTAAGACTTTAATTGTTGCCAAATCAGAGATTCCCTAGAGTATAATGCTATGTTCTTCCTATCCAAATCCATTAGAGTTTATATTTTCATCATTATTACAATTAGAATTTAGAATTAAGCTTCTTCTTCCTTCAGTTATCAGTATGACTTTTAGTGAGAAGGTAGGAATTAGTAAGTCTGTTTGTTCTGGTCAAACTACACGGTCCAGCAAAACTGGTAATCCAGTCAATGGACTTACAACAGTCCAACCAGATGTCTAGTAGATATGACAAGCATGAAATTTCTTGTTTCCAAGAGTGAATTCATTATTGATTTCTATATTACATTCATGTTTGCAAATAATTGAAGACAGCTAATAATGATTTGAACATATGTCTCCTTAGTTGGGAGTAAGGTCAATTAAAGCTTGAAAGTAGTAAAACTAAGCAGACCAAAGGTACACACACACAAACCCACCCACCGCCCCCGCACCCCAGCCCCACCTCCCCCAAACACACAGCATGACCAGAAAAGACAGTGGGCAATTTGCATTATTTTGGAAGTAGAGCAATGGAAAATAACAAAGAATAGACATTTTCTCTTTCCCACTGCTCACGTCCTCTTTACTTCAACAGATTTTTAAAAAATGTTAGCTTGATCCCATGAGTAGTGGCTTCATTAGCAGTATACACATTCTTCATTTGCATCCCCAATATTAATTGAATATCTACTATTATTGGGTTTGGCATTATGCTACATAGAGGTTATGCCTATGACCAAGACAGATATTACATTGGTGGTGAGTGGTTGAATAAAGGGACCAAAATAAGTCCATATCATCTTTATGCTAACATTAATTCAAGTAAATCTTGACTGGCTATTTTTTCCAATATCTTAATACATTCTTAAAATTAATATCCTCAACAAATATAAAAATTATTGTTATCACAATCATCATTATTATTCCAGAGTTCTGTAAATAGTCTGCCGCAATGTAAATTATCTCAAAAGTCTGCCCAAATTTTGGAACTTAAGTGAAGAAAAAGAGTCAAAATATTTCAATCCTAACAGTTTGAAGTGATTGCATGAAGCACTGGAAAAATTCAGGAATTTTCAATAGGTTAAAAAAAATTGGTATATGTCTAGGTGAGTGCCTTGGAGTAGAATTTCCTTCTGTAAAGGGAGCTGTCCAACTATGCCCAGAAATCAGTGAATGCCTGCTGAAAAATCGGTCAAATTAGAGTAGATACATTTGCCAGTCTGATTGCACCCTCTAAGAAGGCTTTAGCACCTGCTTCTCTGAAAATATACAAGCTGTCTGGAATGTTATTCTTTAGTGAGCATGAACAGGATAAAGTAGAGTCCCATAGTAAAACCTCTGGTGAGCTGAAAAATCTACCTGGATTTTGGTCCTTTAGCCCTGCTAATTGTCCCTGGGCACTCTGAGATACTTCAGATCATAATCAAGTATCAATTCGAATGACATACTGAGGAAGATGCATAAACTTAAAGGGATTTCCAAAATTTCACTTTATTTTAAAGGTCTCAGGGAAATGCATCACACTGAGTGTTATTTGGACTAAACACCTTGAATATATTGCTAAAGAAACAATTCATGTTTTGGCTGTTTAATGTTAGTAGGAAAGGTAAAATCAGCAAAGGGTGGTCTTAATGCACTGGTAAACATACTTTCAATTAGTATAAGAAACTGGGAGGAAAAATGGTTAAACTAATTTGTATATTTAGAATATAAAACTTGACCTTAATATTTATTGCATTCTTCATGTTCTGCAGGGTGAGGTGGGGGTCACAGCCTAGCTCTGTTGCCCAGATTTTAAGTGAATTTCTTTTGAGTGTCATAATCACATAGAAATTAGGAAGAAACAGACGGTCATTCAGGAAGCAAGTTAGAGTGGAAATTGAGCCTGGTCTCTGGGATTTGTGTATAGGCCTACGAACTCTTTGTGTGACCTTACCCACACACTGGATGCTTTCATTTTCTCACCTATGAGATCAGAGTAGTATTTATACCTATAAAACTTGATTATTTTGGGAATTAAACATAATTTATATATTATACCAGGCACAGAAAGTGTTCTCTATAGATTAACTACAAGTACTATTATTATTATCCAGATAAATTAATATACCTCAAAGTTCTAAACTGAAGTTCTAGAATCTTAAGTTTATCCCTCAATAAATTCATATTGCAAAATCATTTAGATTTTTTTCTGGATTAGAAAAAATCTTTTATCAATGAGAAGTTATTTCAAATTGTCTGAACATTAAGATCAATTTATGTATTAATGTGAAAGCAGTGTGAAAAAATAAAATGCATATTGGAATAAAATTTTGGAAATATATTTGGAATTTGAAAGAACTATGAGAAAGTAAGGTCTATAGAAACATAAGGCAAGATGTGGGGCTTGTGAACTGAAGTACATATTTTCCAACAAAGATCACTTCTTAAGATTTTGAAAATTATCTTTGTTTCAATTAAAAGAGAGAAAAATAGAGTTGTTTAAAATTATTCTGAGCATTAAAGTATTACTACTCCATTGAGACTAGACCTTATGTTATAGATGTACAGACTGTCTAAGCAACAAGGAGGACCCATTTCCTAAAGCAATAGTTTCAGGAGATGAAGGAGAGGGGAGAAAAAGGCCTTTCAGCATTGTAGGCTGGTTACAGAGAGGCAGTCAGGCTCTCAGAATTGCAGTTCCAGGAGTGGTTGCTGCTGAAATATTCAAGTTTATGAGTGGATTGTTTCCTGAAAAATCCAGGATTAAGTTGGAGGGTAGTGGGTCTAATCAGTATGACTACCCAAAGCAGACTGCCTACAGCAGGCTTTAGGAAGTAGGATTTGTTACAGTATAACCCGCTCACAGTTTGCAATTTATCATCAAAGGTTTGTTTTAATACAAAATACTAAACTATAATAGGAAGGGTGTTGAGTACATTTATGAAGCACAGTCTTATGGGCAAGGGCTTAAAGACCTTTAGATTTTATAACTCAGGTCATTTGATTTGATAGAATTGAGTAATATGTCTAAATCACATAGGCCAATGCACGTTTTGCTGACTTTTGTGTGAAATTTGTGGTATGAGTAGCTAGGCTGTGGAAAGTATCTTAGTCTGAATTTAGAGATGTGTGCTATTACTATGTTAACAGCAGATTGTGTAAAGTTTTATGTGGACTTTTCTTGTCAGACAGGTTATTTAAACTTTTATCCTTCTACTGATGTCATGATTATACATTTTAGACCACAGGGAATTGGGTAGAATTTACTCCCAAATAGGAGATCAGTAAGTCCACAGAAAATATTTGGGTTAATAAATATCAAGAGTTAATATGATTTCATCTCTGGGGAACGAGGGTGAGTGAGAGCATAGAAGAGGAGATGGATAAAATTCTATGAAGAATTAGGCAACAGCCTTCATTCCAAATACAATTTCTTTGATTCGGATTAAAGATAGAAATGACTTGAACTGGAGGCTTATGTCTATGTCTGTGACTTCCTCTTGGAATGGGGCCTGTGAAATCTTTTTGGTAGTAAGTGAATACAGAGGTGCATATTGAAATAGCAAATGAAAACAATAGTCATGACCACTGGATTCCAGCCCTGGGATATTATCTGGTTCTAAATAATGGAGGAGAGGTATTGTGATACTTTGTTCAGGTACTTAAGAGGAGATGAGCTTGTATGTAAAGAACAAATGTAAATAAAATTAAAAATGATTTGTGAGGACTACAGGAAGAAAAAAAGGCAGTAGCTGATACAGACTATCATCTTTGGTCTAAGTGGAACTAGAGAAATATTATGAAATGCTCCAAATCTACTTAATGTTGACACACATTCTCATGTATGGTACTTCATTTGGTTTCTAAGAAAACTCATAAAATCCTCAAACTTTCAAAATAGGGTGAGACTGATGATAAAGAATATTGTGTAGATAGCCATGGGAAGGATGCAGAGTTGTTTTATTTGGGGCAAAAGATGGATTTAAACATTTGACAAACAAGCTTGCCTAAATTGTCACATTCTTGACAAAATTTAGCAACTCAGTGGAATAAAAAGGAAAATGGAATTAGGGTGGTGACAGACAAAGGATATTTGGAAGAAGTAAGTTCATCTAGAAGAATTTACAGACATTGTCTTTTCCCTGGGTTGATAAAAGTTTATCATTCCGCCTCACTCTCAAGGAGATATTTCTGGACCAAGATCAACTATAGTATCTTCAGTTGATTTAAGGAGAGAAAACCCTTGCACTAAGAAGCTTTTAGTGTCAGTAAAGAAAAATGGTACACTCCAGCCATATTGAATATTAGGGCTAGTGCTATATGCTCTGTCTAGAAAAGAATAAGCTCATTTCTGAGATGTAGAGTCTAGGATGATGCTGGCAGGTCCCATTTTCTTTATTGTTAGTGTTCTTCTAGACATATAGCAAATTGGAGAGTACATAGTTATAATGGGGTTCATGCGAAAGCCAAAAATCAACTTTTAGTAGCAGCAACATCATTTACAACAAATAAAAGTTAAGAAAACACACCATCTAGCAAATAAATTATAAACGCTTAACTCAATTTTAGGAGATGGTTTCTTAGAAAAAAAAACCCATAAAATGGCTGGCTTATAAACAGCAAGCATTTATTTTTGAGTTTTGGAGGCTGAGAAGTTCAAGATAATGTGCCTGCAGATGTGGTGTCTGATGAGGGCTTGTCTCTCATAAATGGTACCTTCTAGCTGTGTCCTCCCTTGATAGAAGAATAAAAATTCTCCCAGGCCACTTTCATAAGGACACTAATCTCTTTCACATGTGTTCTGTCCTCATAATGGATCCAACCACCAAACACCTCATCTTCTAATACTATTAACTTGAGGCTTAGGATTTCAAGATATGACGTCTGAGGGTACACATTCAGACTACAGCAATTTCCCAGTTGTTACCTCTTTACATTCCATACAATATGATGTCTGCTTGTTGAATGTCCAAACATCTGAGATCCTCAATATTTTCCTGGAGTATTTCTTGGAATTTCATATTCTGTTTTCCTCTTATTAGTTTTTGAAAATGCTAGATCTACTGACAAAGGTGAATGACATTAGGTAGCATCCAAAACCCAATCCAGTGATTAGATTGAAGTCAGCAGTCAGATAGACCAGACAAAATAATATAGCAAACAGGGCATATTATTCTGGAGAATCTGGACATTTTAAGAACAAAGTAAACAAAAGAACAAATGATCATTTATTGTTCACATGGTAGGAGTCGACATTACTGATTTGAAACTAAAGATTACTGAATTTTTTTTCATCTGGAAAGATGAATTGATTTAAATCTCTCTACAAATTTATTTACTATGTCCTCAATTTGCAATAGTGGAGCTATATAGTGCAGCAAAATTTGAGATAATAATTACTGCCTAAATGTTTTAAGTTAGTTTGCATAGTTACTGCCAAAACATTTACAGCTTGCTTCCATAGTTCTTACTGAACCTAATTTCATGTAAGGATGCACCCTCCCATCAAACAATAGGAAACACGAAGCCCTCTTTCACTTTTGCAGAGCTGAAGGCAATTATGGAACCTAAAGTTGTCTTTTATATCAAATACCTAGAACAAATAATAAATTTTACTTCAGTCTGAACTATGTGATGATTATGAAATACATTTCAGAAACGGCTTTAACTAAATGCTTTAGTACAAACATGTTTAATTCGTCTTTTCAAATATGTTTTCTCACTTGAATATATAAATTTTAAAGTTCCCCTATTATAGTAATTCTGCTAAGATCCAAATAACTGTCTTATTACAATTGAATGATCATCACGGTAGTTTATGTGATAATATAATAATTAATGATAACTTAGTCTATTGAAATTTCCACGTGATTACCATTTAGCCAGGAACAGGGAGGAGAGAGAGGAGATGGTTTTTTCATTTATATCTTGTTTAAGAATATTTCTAATGTACACCAGCTCACATATCTGCTTTAGTATGTTGAGTAGATTGAATATAATTTAATCTTTCTTTAAGAATTCATTAATTTGATAATGCAATTATCATTTCAACTTTATGTACTAAAATTGAATTAGATTGAAATATTTCTGATTCCAGAGTTAGTGTGACTTTATGTTAAAATTGCTTTTTCTCTACTTCTCTTCATCTCCTTAAATCTTCAAGAGTCCATGCACCAAGTTGAAACTGAGGTTGCTTACCACTTTGAAGGTAATTCTTTAGTTCCCTGAAAGACCAAATAGGAATAAAGCTGTGTCTGAGAGGCAGGAGAGGTGAATGGAGCAAACTCTGCCTGAGATCTTTGGGCCAGGCTGATCTAATTTCACTCCTTTGTGTGTGTGTGTGTGTGTGTGTGTGTGTGTGTGTATCTGTGTGTGTGTGTTTTTTCAGAGTTCTGCAATTCCAGTGGTCAAGAATTAGCCCAAACACCAGGTAGTAATAAACAGTAATTTTAAAAATATTGTCTTGCTTATATTTCTTTGGGACTAGAATGCATGTATAGCTACTTGTAGAAGTCTAAGCCTCTATTGTCTTAAAAAAATTAACTTCAAATATACCATATGTATCCTAATTCAAATTCTTTGATCTTATGTCATTTTCATAAATGCCAAGTATGGAAGACAATGCTATTTTTTGTGGACTTTCAATTACTGACATTCAGGTAACAACATTTGGTTACTGTAAGGATTATGGACTGACATGTTGGTATTTTCTTTATTTAGAAGGCCCTGGATCATTTTGTCCATCATCTTGGAATCCCTAGCCGAGAATAAAAATAATTTAAGAATAAAAATACCATTGTGGAAGTCAGTGTGGCGATACCTCAGGGATCTAGAACTAGAAATATCATTTGACCCAGCCATCCCATTACTGGGTATATACCCAAAGGAGTGTAAATCATGCTGCTATAAAGACACATGCACACGTATGTTTATTGCGGCACTATTCACAATAGCAAAGACTTGGAACCAACCCAAATGTCCAACAATGATAGACTGGATTAAGAAAATGTGGCACATATACACCATGGAATACTATGCAGCCATAAAAAATGATGAGTTCATGTCCTTTGTAGGGACATGGATGAAACTGGAAATCATCATTCTCAGTAAACCATTGCAAGAACAAAAAACCAAAGACCGCATATTCTCACTCATAAGTGGGAAGTGAACAATGAGAACACATGGACACAGGAAGGGGAACATCACACTCTGGGGACTGTTGTGGGGTGGGGGGAGGGGGGAGGGATAGCATTGGGAGATATACCTAAAGTATAATAATAATAAATAAAAATAAAATAAAATAAGAATAAAAATAATTTATTCTTAAAAAATATTTTAAGAATAAAAATAATTTTATAATTATTATAAAAATAAATTAAATAATAATTTAAATAAAAATAATTTAAGAATAAAAATAAATTAAGTATTAAAAATAATTTAATACTGGGAGTGGCAGAAACAAGTTAGGTGTAATTTATTTCCATGTGAATGTGTGAGTGTGGGGGGAATGGCATATCTAACTAAAAGAAAGGCACATGTATCTAATTTTTACAAGGCTATGGATATGATACTCATTATTTTAGGTATAATCTACAAATGTGCTTTACATTTAATCGATAATAAGTAATTTTATATGCTGACACTCCATTGTGTAGAACACTTTTTATAGTTATGTAATTTAAGTGTAAAAACCACCATCATCTGCTCTTAACACATTTGAAATAAGACAATGGTCATTTTTACAATTTATGACATCTTGAGTTAATGAGACGACCTTTCTTCATATTACTTTTTAAATTCATGTACTGTGGAAGTGTTATTTACGTTCACATTGGGTTGAGTAACCAGAAGGATAGGCTCAAGGGAGACTTTTCTGTTCTCTATTCTATTAGAGCCTACTACTTAAATTCCACCGGAAACAGAGAGGAATGAATTGGGATGGGAATAGTTTAAGCTTACCTTTAATATACACTCAATAAAGTATTCCTAATTGATTAGAATGCAGTTCTTGTTCTAAGTCATTTGTTATTAGTTAACATATGCAATCAAAGTGTCTTAATAAGAATTCTCTCAATTTTATTGACCAAGAAACTGTAAGCACATTTTTTTTCTTCTTGTTAATGTTGGTCCTGTGATAGGAAAAAACATAGGAAAACTTTACACTAAAATAATCAACTTCACCCTAAAATGATTAACTTGCCTAAGATAATTCTGATTATTGTCCAGTGCCTCTGTACAGAGGAGGGTGAACACGTAGAAAATTAAACTGAAATAGGAACAAGATGTTTGGTGACCTCACAAATGTGTTTGTAAAGAACCATAGCTATTGTATGCAATCAATAGTGGCTTCGTGCTCTCTCCACTCAGCGCTCCCCTGGAAAGTCACCACCATCACCACACCAAATAAATAGCGCAATCTATTCCATCCTTTCTCCCTCATACAACTTGACGTCTTTCTTAGTATACAATTTGCCTGTCATTTACCACTCACTAAGAGTTACAATCAGGACAAGTGGAGAAGTGGGGCAAAAGGGGAAAAGAAGCACACACTGAGGTTTGCGGGGCTCTCCTCCTGTGGAAATGGCATTGACATTATTCCCCCTTGACCTCAACGATTTCTAATTGACTAGGTTCACAAAGATTTATCCTTTCATGATTCAAAAAACCTCTAGCCAGAATGTTCCCAAAGTTTTCATTCGAAAATAAAGTAGGATTTTATACAACTAAATTCAAATTTCAAACCTGAGTCCAACGTCCCTGTCTTCAGTGGTGAAAATGACAATTATATTTCCCTAATGCTCTGGTGAGTACCTTTCATAATAAATATTGTATTTAGTTACATGGCAGAACTATTCATCTTTACGGAGACAAGCAATGTATTCTGTACCGCATCAATATATGATTCACTATGTGAAGCAATCACAGTAATTCATTTCTCAAATTTCAGTTCTCAACTTAATCCTTCTCACCTCATTTCATTCAACATTTGAAGATAATGTAAAACTTGAAAAAATTGCTTTAAAATAATTAACAAACTAATTATCTACTCCAGGTTACTCTGGAAAGAGTCACGTAGAGAGAAGTTAGGTAACTTTTCCCCTTATTTGACTTCAAAGACCATAGAGTGTATGGTTCTTATTTTCAGGAGAGAGGGAGAAACAGAAAGAGATAGAGAGAGAGAGAGAGAGACAGAGAAAGGGATGTTTTAGCTTCTCCAAGCAAAGTGAGGAGGAAAGTTACCCAGATAATTACTGCCATCAGATACTTTTGCTTGCTTATCTCTGTTGAAGACCATCATCTGAATAACTACCTTTGGCTTCTCTCTACTGTGCAGAAATTGCTTATCATAGGAGGAAATTTAAAGAATATGATGACACTATTCCATTTCTCATTTTACAATAAACAACTACAATAAAAAAAAAACCAAGCAAACAAAATATCATTAGAACATAAAAGAGTGTGTAAAAGTCTAAGCTTTGAAACTTGTATTCCTGAATTCAGACCTTTAGCTCATATTCCACAGTGTCTGTAACATTAAGTACATAAAATCAATGGACTGAAGTTAGGTGACCAAAATAGTACATTACAACTTGGTTATTTTAGATTCTTAAGAAGAATGATATCAATTTTAAACATAAGAAGTATATCAAATGAAAATATATCAACTTTTGTATTCTTTCCTCTTTTTCACATAGTTCTGTGAATGCAGAGCGTGATCAGTTAACTTCAACATTTATTAAACTTTAATGTTTATTAAAACATTAGACGAAGGGTTTCAAAACCCTTAATATTTAAATTAATCCCAAGATTATACTCTTGAATAGCACTTATTATTTAAAAAAAACTTTAGAGAAGAAATCAAAGGAAGAGAACAAGATAAATTAAAACTAAAAAGTTTTCCAAAAAGACATGATTTATGGTTCATAGTCCCATAGTGAGCAGAGTATGAGATTAAGAACAACGTGCACAGATTGATTTTAGAAAAAAAAAAAGTGAGTGACTTCTTCCTTTGCTGTAGTAGGAAATACTGTAAAATAACATAGGTATTTTGAAACACTAAAGAGAGAAAACAATGACTGACTAATCCAAAATCCATCAGTAAGTCACTGTCCAGTCAAATTCTGTTTTATGTCCCCAAACAGTCTCTACTACCTGTCACATAAGGGAAGAAAATACAGAAGATGCAGTACTTACATTGAAAATAAAAATAAAAAGTAAGAGAATATATTTATAAATGATATACCTGATAAGGGGTTAATATCCAAAATTTATAAGGAACTCAACTCAACAGCAAGAAAACAAATAACCTGATTCAGAAATGAGCAAAGGACCTGAACAGACATTTTCAAAAGAAGACATGGAAATGGTTAGTAGGTTTATAAATAATATTGAGTATTACTCATTATTAGGTGAAAGCAAATTGAAATCCCAGTGAGATATTACCTCACACCTGTTTGAATAGCTGTTATCAAAAGGATATATTATGATAAGTCTTGGTGAGGATGGAGAAAAAAATGCAAGTACATAAAAAATACATTATAAAAAATGTAAATGTACAACCATTATGGAAAATGATATGGAGGGTCCACAAAAAAAAACTGAAAATTATGTTAAGAAGAATAAGCCAGGCACAGAAAGGCAGATACTGCATAATTTCACTCATATGTGGAATCTAAAAAAGTTGATCTCATACCCCAGTGGTTGAGCTGGGGTACCTGGGGATGTATTGGCCAAAGAACACAACATTTCAGTTAGATAGGAGAAATAAATTCAAGAGACCTATTGTACAACATGGTAACCATAGTTAACAACATATTGTGTTCTTGAAAAATGCTAGGAGAGTGGACGTGAAGTGTCAATTTACAAAAAAAAAAAAAGAAAGAGAATAGAACTACCATATGATCCAGCCACTTCTGAGTATGTATCCAAAAAAAGTGAAATCAATATGTCAAAGGGATATGTGCACACCCATGTTCATTGCAACATTATTCATAAGAATAGCCAAGCTATGGAAAAAACGTTAGTGTTCATAAGCAGATAAATGGATAAAAAAGATGGCAATATACACAATGAAATACTATTGGGCCTTAAAAAAAGGAAATTCTGTCCTTTCTGATAATGGATGAACCTGGAGGACATTATGCTTTGTGAAATAAGCCAGGAACAGAAAGACAAACACTACGTGATCTCCCTTACAAGTGGAATGGAAAAAAGTCAAACTCATAGTAGTTGATATGCTTTAGCTATGTCCCCACCCAAACCTCATCTTGAATTGTAGCTCCCATAATTCCCACATGTCCTGGGAGGGACCCGGTGGGAGGTAATTGAATCATGGGGGCAAGCCTTTCCCTTGCTGTTCTCGTGATAGTAAGTCTCATGTGATTTGATGGTTTTATAAAGGAGAGTTTCACTGCACACATTCTCTTTCCTGCCACCAGGTAAGATGTGACTTTGCTCCTCCTTCACCTCCTGCCATTATTGTGAGACCTCCCCCAGCCATGTGGAACTGTGAGTACATTAAACCTCCTTTTCTGTATAAATTACCCAATCTTGGATATGTCTTTATTAGCAGTGTGAGAACAGACTAATACAGAAGTAAAGTGTAAAACGACAGTAATCAGGGTTAGGGGGTGGGAGAAAATGGCGAGCTGTTTTTGGTCAAATGGTACAAATTTTCAGTTAGATAGCAGAGATCTATAGCATGGGAGAGTGACAATATTCAATAATAATATATATTTCAAAGAAATTTAGCAAATCTCAAATATTTCACCACAAAAAGTGATAAGCAAGTGAGATGATTGATATATTAATTAGCTTGATTTAATCATCCCACATTATATACATCTATCAAAACATCACAGTTTACCCCATAAATGTATAAGATTATGATTCTTCAATCAAAAATAATATTAATAAAAAAGAAAAGGCAGTTTTTTTGTTCATGATTGACACACCATGTGATCATCAGTATGAGTTAAAGAATGGTGAAGAGGGAAGATGTTACACTAAATAATTCAGTGTACACGTATATAACTTGGCACTAGATCTGCTTCTGGTTCCAGAGGAAAATAATCCATCTGGTTATAGAGCCAGCATTGAGATTGCAGAGCAAGAATGAAATCACTCCCATCTCAGTACAGCTCATATTTACCTAAGTAACATAAGAGTGTTTTTGGAGAATTGCACTTTAATTCAGGGTCTTTGATATGTTCTATCGTGCTCCTTAATGATTTTCATGGCAACCACAAGTAGGGAGTGTTGTGGGCTAAATTGTGCCCCGTCAAAATTTCTATGTTGAACTCCTAACCCTCAGTACTTGAAAATATAACTATATTTGGAGAGAAGACCATTGAAGAGGTAATTAACTCTAAATGAGTTAGGGTGGGGCCTGATTCAATATGACTGAGTCCCTTGTATGAGGAGGAAATTTGTACACAGAAATATCATGAGAGTAGGCCATGTGAAGACTTAGGGGGGAAGACAGCTATCTACAAGCCAAGGAGAGAGACCTCAAAAGAAACTTACCTTGATGACATCTTGATTTTAGACTTCTAGCCTTCAGAACTGTGAAAAAATACATGCCTGTTTTTTAAACCACACATTCTGTGGGACTTTGTTATGACAATCTTCGAAAACTGATCCAGGGAAAAATAGCTTTCTACCTAGATTCAGTCAAGATAAAGAATTACAAAAGTCCAATCTCCTGTCCTAAAGACAGTTTTTTTGAATTCTCTTTTTCACTTTTCATCTTTCTCTTGATGTGTAAGCAAGAGAATTGAATGCAACAAGAGTTACGCTATGTCACTTAGTAGAGTAGTCAGGCATAGCATCTGTGGTCAGGAACTGTGTTGTCTTTCTTTCAATAGTTGATGTTTGGTTAAGTGCTCAGTGAAGCTGCTTTTTATTATAGATTGCACCAGATTGCTAGTATACACATATGGAAATGAGTTTAACCCATTTGCAGTCTCTAGAATCTATTCTAGGACCCTAGCTATGGATATAATCTCTATACTGCATGGTAGTCTTTGGTAAACACAGGTCTTTTGACATTTTAATTTCCTCCACTATTATTCCAAGTGAAGTAACTCAAGAGTGGAAAACCAAAAACTGTAAGCTCTCACTTATAAGTGCAAGCTAAGCTTTTAGTACACAAAGGCATACAGGGTCATATAATAGATTCTAGAGGCTCAGATGGGGAGGCAAGGAGGAGGGCTATGATAAAAAACTACATATTAGGTACAATGTACACTGCTCAAGTGATGGGTGTATTAAACTCTCAGAATTCACTATCATAAATTCATTCACTAACAAAAAAACCACTTGTAGCCCAAACTCTATAGAAATAAAAATTAACAACAAAAACAAAAAAGACAGGTCTATGTCAAGTGTCTTCCTTTGAAAAGTTTAACCATTCTCAGACATTCAACCACCAACCATTTCCTTTTAAAATTTCTTAGTTCCTGTTATCAGAGTACATTTACGTTTTCAGAAGAATCAGACTATAAAACTATATTTCTTTTCATTTTTAAAGGATGTATTATATACTTTAGTAAGAAGATTACAAATACGGGTGGCCCTATCTCTAGGAAGAAGTTTGCAAAATTGAATCAGTCTTTTGTGGTCACAATGTTGTGAAGTATTTCTGCACTTATTGAGTGAGGGTTGGTAGACACTGTGCATTGTACGGTGGAACATTCATTTATAATTAATGATTATAGAGCCCAAATTAGTGTTAACATGAATTCAAAGTATTTTCTGCATGGTTTCAATATACACTGAATTTTCCTGAAATGCAAATATAGTGGAAATTGAGAGAAAAAACTATTATTTTTTCTTAACAGAACTTTACTTAACATTAAATACCATTTTAGAAAATCATGTCACTGATGGCAACACTAGCTGTGAGACTAAAGTATACCACTAATAGTATTCCTACTTCTGCTGCTTATGTATTTCAAACAATTATGGTGAATCTGAGTAGCAATGGGGCTCTGCAAACTTCATTATGTTTTCTACCTTCTCTGTACCTGCATATTAACATTAAGAAATGCATATTATCTTATTATAAATTATTTTTCTTACATTTTTATTTATATTAGAGTTTAGGCATTATTTTCAAAATATTTTTGAACTTTTTTTTTGAAATTGTGTGAAATTGTATAATGGGTTATACTATCTATAACCTTTGTTTCAGATAGTATTATAAAATATTTGTGTAAAGTGGTGCTGTGTGTCTAGAATTGCCTCTGGGACTTGCCTTTAACTCAGTCTTACTGCAGTTATGCACCTGCAAACCTTTAAAACCCGAACACAAATTGTCTTGAAAATTGAATTTCTGAACTATTTTCTAATTTAGAGTGACTGGGAAGGAAGAAAACTACAAGCGTGACTGTTTCTGTTCAAACTGGCGACCCCTTCAAGAGCTATTGAATAATAGAATGAAGGCCATCATCCCAGTGAAGGAATTCTCAATATACTTTCATTAGTAAGCATGTTTTTCCATTGTTTTAATCTTAGACCTGAAATGTAGAATGATTAGTGGTAACTATTTTGGCTGCTTAGTAGCTGGTTTTGCTACCCGGGTAAGTTCTATGAAATTAAGAGTTTTGATTTATTATTTCACAGTTGCATGTGGCAATTCCAGGAACCATTCCAAAACTACAAAGATTAGCTCATTTATCTTCACAGCAACTACTTTATCCCCACTACACAAAAGAGGAAACTGAGGAAGAGACATGTTAACTTACCAAAAGTCGGTGATATCCAGTAAATTGCAGAGCCTGGACACAGTTGTCTGGCCATGGAGGCCATGGGCTTGGCTAATTATGTTACACTGCCTTCAAAGGTTGCAATATAGCAAACGAGAAAGAACACGGCAGTAAAAGGATTAATGAGAAAACAGAATTAGATGATATTGCTTTTTTCATAAAGGGATCTTTAAGTTTCCACTTATGTTAAATTCACCATCCTATATCAAGTATGAATAATCAATGGAAGACCACCTTCAAATAAGAATTAATTTAATTGTTTATGATAGAGAACCATAAACATTTTCAATTGCAATTGCCTTTTAAATGAGGAGAAAGAAATAAACAACTCAATAGCTATTATTAGACATATTATTTGAGCAACAAAGGAAAGAAGAGACAAAGTGGGGGAGGGGAAAGAGAGAGAGACAGAGATAGAGAGAAAGTGAGAGAGAGAATGGAAGGTAAAAGGTACAAGCAAGCAGGGAAAAAACGTGAAAAGAGAGCAATGATTACTGACTTTATTATAAGTGAGAAATCTGGCCATTTCTTGTCCGCCTAGTCTAGGCAAATTTCTGGTGTTTTAGATTATTTTCTTTTCTCATTCAAATGCTTATTTTAAAAGGATTCTGTTTTTAACCAGCTCATTTACCAGCGCCCCACTCCCACCGTGCCTCCAGTTTTCAGGAGCTGGAAAAGCTGGAACAATAATGGAACAATCATAATACTCCTTTCCAGACAGATGCACCTTCATTGATTTTCTTTATACATCCCCTTTCTGTAACATCCTCCTTTTGATCATATAATACAATTAG
Organism: Pongo abelii; assembly: GCF_028885655.2. Taxonomy (NCBI): domain Eukaryota; kingdom Metazoa; phylum Chordata; class Mammalia; order Primates; family Hominidae; genus Pongo; species Pongo abelii. The sequence continues at coordinate 88,582,968 of NC_071988.2, read as the reverse complement.
ATCTTTGTCATAGCTTCTGTTTTTAAAATGTGCATATAATATTTTAATCTGTGGAAGTGATTATAACATAATGTTACAATGTTATAATGTTATAATATTATAACGTAATGTTATAATGTTATAATATTATAACGTAATGTTATAATGTTATAATATTATAACGTAACGTTATAATGTTATAAATATTATAATAATTTTACGTTAACATTTACTAAAATGATTCAGCACTGTGCATCAATGGCTGTTTATGGATAGAAGTTGTTGTTGGGCATTGCTAAAGGAAAGCAAGCTACTTGCAGATATCAATGAATTCAGATTATTATTAGAAGATTCTGGTGAAGCAGCAATAGTAGAAGGCAAACAGTAAAAAATGAAAGTTTCCGCTGCATGGAAATATTTATTAATTTTGTTATTATTAACTTTTGCAGTTAATTCTTAAGTTTCCTCTGTTATTATTATTTTGTAATTGTCATCGTTTTAGTGTTCACATAGCCTGTTGTCTTTTATTGATTTCCAAATATCACCATTTGGTCAATATTTACGTTTCAATGTCATGTTTCTTTCCCTCTAGAATAATCTCTTTTGAATATGACAGCCATATAACTTTGTTTTGTTATTTTGAGCACTTAGAATTGGGAGTCTTTGCTTCATATTTTTCCAATGTTTCATAGCATTGATATTTCTTGTTGTTTTCTTTTCAATGACACTGCTTTTATTTTTAACTAAGCAAGGTTAACATTAGTCCTAGACTGAAATACTTGTATGTCCTACCATTAGATTATGAAATAATATATTGTCTACTTAGGCTATTCAAAACAATGTTTCTTATATTTTTGTTGATTAAATTCATATAAAAGTTTACAGTAAAGATAATGACCCCTGGTGAATAAATATCTACCTATATATGGTCTCTTTAACCTGAGGATTTTGGTGTTGAAATGCTCCAGATGTATATATGATTACTTATTTAATTGTAGAGAATATAAATTTCTCAATGTGTAGTCACTATCTTTCTACTGGAGTCATAATGATTAGTTGAAAAAAGCTGTGATATATTTTTCAGTTAAAATTCATACAAGTAGAAATGATAGAGTGTATAAAAATCAGAAGCTACAGGCACGAATGTATTAGAATGATAAGTAATCATAAATCTTGATTGCAAGATGTCCGCTTTTCTCAATTGATCTTATTTGACAATAGTCAACAATACAGTTTTTAAACATTCTATATTCCTGGTCTCAAAGCCACACTGCAACTAGGATTATTGGTCGATTGTTTTTCTACCAACTGACCTTGACTTAGAAGAAATCCATATTCTGTTTATATTAATAACCTTTACATTTGTTCTTATATAGAAAAAATGTATTCAGTGCTCATGAAATAATAATATCGCATTCATCTCAATACAAAGACTTTTACTCGCACTCCGCCCCATGATTCTAATTAAACTTGAAAGGGAACAAATAACATTTAAAGTTCTTTAGGGAATAATGTTACACTCTTATTGGTTAGTTCATCCTCCTTTCAATCTTCTCTAAACTCTTAATTTTAGGTCTTTCAAATGAATTTAGTTTTTACATAAGAGTTAATATAAATATGCAGTAATTATATTCATACCACACATATATGTACATGTTTTGTAGCCTTCTCATTTCAACTTAATATAGCATGAATATGTGCCCTCCAACACATATTCCATTGAACCATGCTATTTAAATTATTTCGTGATTTGCAACTGAAAATGTATGGGTCACTTCTAAATTTTAGTTCACCAATACCTTACTTCTGATTATATATAGTATTCCCACGATCTTATGTTTCTAAATAATGTTAGCGTTAGCATTAGCATTTTGTGTATACAGTTTTGCACTAATCTCAGCTTACTTCTTCAGCGATGGCTTGATGAGTATGCAGATCACTCTCTGTTTTCCATGAGAACACCCCGAAGATCCATTTACTGCCCTTCTTTGTCCTGCCTCGTTCCAAAGCAGGGTAACCCTCAGGAGCTTCATCACTTGGGACCTTGGCTTTCCATCGTTCCCCTGAAAACAATGAGAGCCGCTGGCTCTGGCAGATTAGCTGGTGGGAGGAAAGAGAAGTTGGGGTGCTTCTTCTGTAGTGCTTGCTTCCACCTCCTAGTGGCTGGCCTCGGGTTTGACAACAGCTGAGTTCTGTGGTTTAATCTCCTATCCTCTCTTCATGCTTGGGTTTCATCAGTCACTAGACTTACCTCTTCTGCCTTAGAGGTGGAAATGGCTTCCCATGTTGTTAGTCGCTAAATGCTTTATATGCTTTGATTCTTTTACTCTTGGCCACACTTCTGTAAATAGCACCTCCATCAATCTCCCCTTATTTATATCTGTTGAGTAGGTCATCTATTTTCTATCTGAATCTGATAAAATAGGCAAAGGGATACAGCGACATTTTAAGCATTTGGAATATATTGTCACATTTTCTTCACAATTTAAATATACCCCTAGTAATGTATATGAATTTAAATATTCCTATAACTTTCTAACATTAGATTTGCTGTTTTTAATTATTGTCAAGATAACAGGCAAAATAGAACATAATACAGCATTCCATGATTGCTAATTAGGACAAATATTAAGAGAGAGAGTGTGTGTGGTGCGTGCGTGTGTGTGTGTGTGCACGCACCCATGCTTGCAGGTAAGTATACATAGCAATGTGTCTAAAAAGTGCTAGCCACGAATTATGTCCACATTTCAACTCAAGCACAGAATAGACACGTGAATAGAGGCAAGACCTTTCTTCTTTAAATAATATTGGCCGGGTGTGGTGGCTTAAGACTGTAATCCCAGCAGTTTGGGATGCTGAGACTGGCGAATCACCAGAGGTCGGGAGTTTGAGACCAGCCTGACCAACATGGAGAAACCCTGTCTCTACTAAAAATAAAAAAATTAGCCAGGCGTGGTGGCGGGCGCCTGTAACCCCAGCTACTCGGGAAGCTGAGGCAGGAGAATCACTTGAACCCGGGAGACGGAGGTTGCAGTGAGCCGAGATCGCGCCACTGCACTCCAGCCTGGGCAACAAGAGTGAGACTCTGTCTCAAAAAAAAAAAAAAAAAAGCCTTTTTTTTTTTGAGATGGAGTCTCGCTCTGTCACCCAGGCTGGAGTGCAGTGACGCGATCTCGGCTCACTGCAAGCTCCGCCTCATGGGTTCACGCCATTCTCCTGCCTCAGCCTCCGGAGTAGCTGGGACTACAGGCGCCCGCCACCACGCCCGGCTAATTTTTTGTATTTTTAGTAGAGACAAGGTTTCACCGTGTTAGCCAGGCTGGTCTGGATCTCCTGACCTCGTGATCCGCCCGCCTTGGCCTCCCAAAATGCTGGGATTACAGGCGTGAAGTCTTATTTTTTAAATTTTCTGTGAGCCAGAGATAATAGTAATATTTGTTCCCTTCCAGCTTTAAGTCTGTGATTGTACATCCCCATCAGATACAAAAGGACAGAAAGAAATCCTGCATATTCTGATAATGCACGATTGAAGAAGCAAAATCCACTTTGTGTGTTGAGTCACTGAGTCATTTGTAAAGCTACTTTTTTTCTCCAAGAACTGATGAATGCCGTGATGTATGTTATTTCTTTGGTAATATACTTCATCAGAGAATTATTTTTACAATGCCCAATGAAGTAGACTTAACCTTTTACTGTGTTAAGGGTCAAATTCTGTTAACAAAGAAATCATTCATGCTAATAAGAGAAATGGAATTCTACGTTTTTATCATTTCACATTTATGTATTGCTTTCCTGAACTTTTTTGTTGGAAAACTCTCATTTTGATATCTTTACGTTATGAATGGTTGGAAACATTACCTGAAATTAAGTGGTTCACTTCATCACGTTATTTTTCTTAGTACAGAATGTTTCCTTGGATTTTAAAAAGGGGTCTTGTGGCATGATAGGAAAGAGAGTATTTCTTGGAAGACAAGGAGCATGAACCTCAGAAGTAGCTCATTTGTACCGGAGGTAATGGTGTGAGAGATAGGTAATGCTAGGGCCTTTGAGAGGCTCAATGAAGTGGAAAAGGTAGATAGAGAGCTTACATATTTTCTGCAAATGTGTAGAATTTGCAATACTAAACCTGGGAAGAGCATGTAGTGTGTGATGTGCTTGCTTTGCATATGGGCATGGTGTTATTGACTCACCTTCACCAGGTCAAGGGCTTTGCATTGTTGGGGTGATAGATTTACCCTGCTCAGTTTGCCTGTCCTCCGTGAGCAGGAACATGAGTTTGTGAGACATCTGTGTAGGGTTAGGAGGGCAGCTGAAAGCTGTTGAACAGAAGGGAGCTAACAGGCTTGTGCACAAATTAAACTTGTAAGTGTAGTGCCATCAGTGCTCTGTGGAAATGCTGAGCAACCGGAGCGAGGTAGGAAGGGAAATCTTTAGGGATGTGGAGCATTTGGGGGGATTAATGAATACCTCAGAGAATGGGAAAATCATGATATTTCTATACACTATTTGCAAGAAAAATAATGTACAGAAATATTATGACATATTCCAAAAGCACATGTGGATGTTTAAGCATACATTTAGGCTTCTACATTTAGTAAACTAGATTTTAAAATGTTTTTCTAACACTTAACAGAGGATCTGTCATTGACTCAAACTATCATTAAAACAACAGCAAAAGCCAAAGAAAGAAAGAAAGAAAAAGTGTAAGGGCTCTCCCACAAATGCCTCAGGTGAGCAGAAGAGAAAGGCAGATGGCAGCCTCTGTGCTCAGTGGCAGCTGGCCAGCTTGGCCAGAATTGGCTGGAGATCCATGACCCTTTGGCTCTCTTGGGAGAGTGTAAAGTTCTGTCAGCTCATCCATTCAAATAATTAGCAAAAGATATTATTTCCCTGCTCCATCTGCTTGCATTTTTCCTAATAATTGGAACACTGAATAATGTTCCCAAGTCCTTCAGCTTCTCTGCCGCCACAACTGATCACATCTCTGGGGAAAGACCCAAGACTGAGAGAATAGTCAGGAAATTAAGTCTTCCCATGTGAGGGGCCTCCATGAGAATATGAGATCACTGCAAGCAGAGGTACATCAGGGCTCAGGAGTTTTGTGAGTGTGAGGTGGCAGAGATCATTCCACTTTGAAATTCACAGCCTGCAGCCTTCACCGTAGACAGGTGTCTTGAACATACAAGGCTTAGGAACCATGATGCTTACAAAAAGAGCAAGTGTTAAATCTTGTACTCAATCACAAATCAACCTTAAGAAATTGCCTTATAATGCTGGGTTGGGAAGCTTGATATATATATGTATATACATATATTGTATTATATATGTATGTATGTGTGTATATACACACACACACACAAATACACACACATATATATAAAATCCTACAGCGGTGGTACTCTTATGGATATTCCATTATGGATTTCCCCAGACAGGGACTATGACTCTGCCTTCCTCTGCATGGTACCTAGCGCAGCACAATGCATGATGGCACTCAATTAAGTCCAGTTGACTTGGTGACTGTAAGTGCTTCAAACCAGTGAAGAATAGAAAGAATCAAAGTGGAATGTATGTTTGCATTTTGCTATTAATGTTAAATTACCTTTTCAACTCTAAGGCCCTTCTGACTTTGTTTCTTCACTTGGGACTGTGAGGGTGAATCTCAGTAAAAGAAATGATTAGCACCCACCTCAGTGTTCATTCACTCCACGTGTTTTACTGAGTATCTACCACATGCCAGTATCAGAGATGCCTGATTGACTCCATTTCTGCAAAGCAACCACTATATTTTTAAGAAGTAAAGTGTTCTAATATTTGTCAATGTAGATATATTCAAAAGTAAGTTAGCAGCGGTTAACATTTGTACTGATTTCTATGACATTTAGAAGATTTTATATTAATAAATTGTAAGAGGAAGTGGTTATTTAAAAACTAAATTCATTTTCCTGAAAATACATGTTTTTACTGAGAGTTCATTCTACCCAAGATACTTTTTTTTCTTCTTCAGACAGCATATAAGTTATGAAACTGGGACAAACACTTAGTTTTTCAGATATGTTGTCAAATGTTTTTTCTACTATTCTTTCTACTCCCTATCATATAAGAATGGAGCTACTATTTACTTTTTTGAAAAGAACAATTTTCCTTTATAAAAAAGATTCTCTTAAACATTGTCATGTTGCAATTAAGATGTGAAAGGATTTAAAACAGAAACATCTCTCTATTGCAAGCAAAGTTTCAGTGTGTCTATAACAGAAGGAAATGAAATAAAGTATGATAAATGCATTTCAATGGTCAATTTAAATACTATAGTTACATAATGTTTAATAAATTTAACCTACTAATAGGAAAACATCATTTGTGGATTTCTATTTTATTTGAGTTTCAGCTCCTTCAAAAAGTAATATGGAAAAAAATAAGTCAATTTCCACGTAGGATAAAGTAACCACATGGGCAAAGTTAAATTGTTATATATTTTATAAATATAACCTATTTGCTCATCAAGTCATCTGAATTTTTTCCTGAACATCTCTTTTTTTAAATAAAACTTCTCCCACTAAAGTAGGTACATTATTGAGATATATTATATGCCATTTTAAAATACGTTGTCTTTCTGTAGGTTTGATGTCATTGCTTTATGCTACCTTTATGCCCATTAGGAAGCAAAGTTGAACTCGATTTTAAAATGTAATGTCTTTACAAGAATCAATGTCTTCGACATTTCATTTTGTAGATCAGTATAATGAGGCTTTAAAATCTAATAAACAGGCCAATATCATAGAACTAAGTTTGGAATCTGGGCCTTGTGTATCCGCATTATGTTATCATCCACTGAGATGCTGGTAGATGTTTGAAGCTAGCTCCCTAGAGTAAAAAGCCTTGAATTATAGCATATGTTGATTTTCATGCTGTAAGTACCCTCACCAAGGCTGATTTAAACATATTACCATGACATCACTGAATAAGGAGTTACAAAGGGATTTACAGTAGTTCATCATTTTACATGATTTCTGTTGTATTGTTGAAATAGACATAAATAATCTCAAAAGCATAGATAATAAAACATTTAAAATTAAGAATTGGTGATTTTTTAATGTTAGTAGATAATTGTTGTTTATAGAATTTATTCAATTGTAAAGGCATATAACCTTTAAGAAATTAAGAATGGCTGTGTTTAACAACTGACTGATTCCTGACTATTTAACACTTGGTTCATACAGCTCTTGTAAGCTGGTACAAGCTGATCCCGTCACACCACTGGGTCACCAAAAATATTGATGTGTCATTTTGGGTGGTTGAAAATGTTTCCAATATGAATCTTCTCAATTTTGTTTTCACTGGCATGTGATGAAAAAAAGAGAAAAAGAGAGAAGAGAGAAATAGTTTGATATCTATATCAAATTGGGCACAAGTGATATAGGCTGCAGGACTGAAAATGTTTAAATTTTAGGCCATTGCCTGAAGTTTCTGAAAAAATAGTCACTTTCTTAGCATTTTTTTTAACCTATGAGCACGTGCACACACACACACACACACACACACACACACACACACACACACACCATCTTATCTCTCCATTTTATGCTTCTTGGTCCTGGGTTTCCAGGCTTGCAAACTTGTTTAGTCTGTATGAACATTTGCTAGAATTCAGTCCCAGAGTTTTCATGTAAAAACTTTTGCTGATGAAGTATAACACTTATACTACAGAATCATCACCATACTACAATGTATAAGAGAACCTAATTATATTTAATGGTAAATCTATAACCATATTGTCATTAATGTTGTTAACTATATATTAATGCCATTTCCTCCTATGAGCTACATTATTTTTCCTGATTCTATTTTGCTGTGATTGTTTTTTGCCAAGCGAAATTCATTGTATGGGTTGATGTTTGATTCATGTGGTGAAAAGTTTACACTAGGTAAACTGAGATTAGGGTAGGGGTTTTACACAAGGAGCATAAATGTACCAAAGCGGAAGTGAAATTTGGAGTGATATAAAAGGTTCTTAGAAAAGTGGATTATGGCAACAACAGAAGCCATCAATTATTATTGGCCCTCAAATACAAGTATGGGGAAATAAATTTTATTCAGCAGTGTAGGGGAAATGTTAGCATTTAGGTGGATACTTCTGGGTAACTCACTCTCTGCCTAGTATGGGACAGCAGAGGGTCACTCATAAAACCGCCTTCATGAGTACATATCAGTGGCATGGGTGTTAGGCTTCTGAGGACAAAGCAGAGAAAACTTAGCCAGTCATCAGATATGGGGTTATGAAATTGACAAGTACCAAGCAGTCCTGAAAACTCTGGTAGCGTATGCAATAATCTTTAAAATTCTTTACAATCCTCCAACTCTGATTTCACTGTATTATTGTTGGGATGATGATTACTATCTGGGGAGGTGATCCTGATGTGCCAGATGGTAAAATGAAGCTCTGAGGCCATGACTAGCATTGTGAAAGAGCAGATTGGCAGCTCTCCTGCAATCTGATAGGTGCTGGGAAGGCCTGAAAAATCCTAAAACAGCTGCTCTTTGATGTATCATCAAGCTTAAATTTACAATATTGGAGATTTATATTTTTGGGTCTTGAATGAGTACCTTGATGAAGAGGAAATATAGCAGGGGAAAAGATTTTAAAAAGGTAAAACTGCATTAGTTATTCCCAACTCATGGAAGAAAGGAACTCTGTTTTCAAATGAAGACATTTAGATGAGAGAGAGAGCAAACCCACCTCACATGGATATTGGATAGAAACTAGATAAAAGGTCCAGCAGGGACGATGCATTTTCAGTGACCCCAAGATTAGATAAAGGTCATAAATAAAAGGAAGAATCAGCAGGAGAAACTTTTACAAGGGTTGACCCTCTTTACAGGACAAGCTTTGATTAATCTGATCTAGCCAAATAAATTTTATATTCATCTGTGTAAGGGATTTTTATTTTCACATTTTACAAACTATTCAGATTGTAAAATGTATGTCAGAATAGTCTTGACCACAGTATCAGGCAACAGAAACAAACACACACACACTTTCATTTTATAAAATGAAATGTGTGGTTTACATTTATTCTAGAACAGATGAATAAAAAAGACGAAAAGTACAGTGAATATCCACTAGGTGGCGAGTGTGCTATGTCCCACTCACCTGCTTAAGGTGGAGCTGTTTCATCTTGTTCATCAAGATCTTATCAGATTGCGTTGTGGCCAAACAGATGTTTGAAGTGGATTTTAGAAGCCAGATAATAGTTTCCAATTATTAGAGGGTAACTCGCCTTATGAATTAGATGCCTTCCCCAACCACTGAGCAACATGAAGGGGTATTTATTAGATCACTATGTGTTTTAATACCACTGGTCACCGCTGCCAGGCTTTTCATCTGAACTCTGTTCTGGTTATATTCCCAATATCATGCAATCTGGAGTTAAGAGCACCGTCCTGGGCTACAGATTCTTTCCTGTAATTTTCCTCGTACTAACGACTGTTAATCAACCAAATGGACCTGAGATCCTCTTCCTTTGGCACTTTACAAGTCTTTGTTCTTTCTTTACGGCCCTCTTATGTGAAGTACCACATTTTAAGCATTACACACAGAGGATTAATAATTGTAGGCTTGGAAGATAAGATCAGCTGATAGGGACATGTACCTACTCAAAGTTACACTACAATGACACTTCTGCCTTAGAAAACCTCTCATTTATGAACCCTTTTTGGGGGCAGGAGTAATTTGCATTAATTTGATGTACCAATTAGACAAAATGTAATAGTGATCTTTACACTTTCTTAGGTGTATTCTCTTTCAGTTTGACTTAGTTAACAAGAATTGCTTTCTTCCCAGCTTACAATGAACTCTAATCATTTGTGTTGTATCCTTTATTTTTCTTTACCCCTTTGATTTATCACATATCAATAGAAAAATTACAAAAGTAACATGATCCTTATCTAGTAATGCTGAAATTTTTAAGAATGTCAATTATAATGTTAATCTTGAATCAAATTGTCATTCTCTTTCTCAAGTTCATTTAGACTTAGCACATTGTGATTTCTGATTGACTATCATTTGTGCAAAGTATTATAGAGAAGTCAAAATATAAAGAACACAGATCAGTTGAAAAATCAGGGTAGAAAAATATCAATAATGTTATGTAAGTCAATTATTAAAGTAACATCTACATCAATCTCATAAACAATAAATAGACATAAAGGAGCCTCTTTACTCTTAAGTTAGTTCCCCTAAAAAGCCAACTCTAGCTTCTAAGCACTCTGAATTATCTGCTTTTCCTCTCTGGGCAATGTCCTTATTTGCTAAAAGCTCCCGATTCTGTCAAATTAGAAAGTAACTCACATTAATTTATTAATTGCTTATACATTCCTATTTTTCCTTAACAGGATTTACTTAAGAATAAAGAAATGCCTTAGAAGGAATTTTTAATGCTAATGTCTTGGGCAATAATCAGAGTATTCTTCCACATGCCAGGATCATGAATGTTGATATGCTAGCCAGCAAAGACATGTGCTCCTCTGAAGATTCTCCATAATGGGAGGCTTAGATCAGAGCTGTGGAGAGACAGCCCATTAGAATCCTGGCTCCACCACCAGTAGCAAAAACTAAACAAAACAAAACAAAACAAAAACATTGTGCAAAACAAAACAACAACAAAATGCTACTTGTGCAAAAATAGTGGTTTTGCACAAGGTGCTAATATTTCTGAACCCCTGCTTCCTACTATGCTAATAGGCAGGTGCGAGAGGGGATAATAATACCTAATACATAGAGTTGATGGAAATTGAAATGAAACAGTACATTGACTTAACACTTTGCTTGATAAAGAGTAAGTTCTGAATCAATAGTTACATTATCAGTTTTTACTAATGTGATGAAACATGGATCAGAAAAAAGCAGGATATATCACCATTGTAATTTGATTTTATCCTAATTTCCAAGAAAAATAAATTTAAAATATTTTAAAACCTACATTTATTAACTTAATCCCATTGCAGTGCACATAATTTTAGTGACTTTTTAAATTACAAACAGAAAACTTGTTATCAAGCCATTCAACACTTGAAAACTGTACTTAAGATTATTTACACAAAATAATATTTCTCAGTATTTTCCTCTACTTTAGCCATTTAAAATTTCTCTAACTGGTGGGCTGCGGTGGCTCACGCCTGTAATCCCAGCACTTTGGGAGGCCGAGGTGGGGGATCATGAGGTCAGGAGATCGAGACCATCCTGGCTAACACAGTGAAACCCCATCTCTACTAAAAATACAAAAAATTTGCCGGGCGTGGTGGCGGGCGCCTGTAGTCCCAACTACTCGGGAGGCTGAGGCAGGAGAATGGCGTGAACCCAGGAGGAGAATGGCGTGAACCCAGGAACCAACCCAAATGTCCAACAATGATAGACTGGATTAAGAAAATGTGGCACATCTACACCATGGAATACTATGCAGCCATAAGAAATGATGAGTTCATGTCCTTTGTAGGGACATGGATGAAATTGGAAATCATCATTCTCAGTAAACTATCGCAAGAACAAAAAACCAAACACCGCATATTCTCACTCATAGGTGGGAATTGAACAATGAGAACACATGGACACAGGAAGGGGAACATCACACTTCAGGGACTGTTGTGGGTTGGGGGGAGGGGGGAGGGATAACATTGGGAGATATACCTAATGCTAGATGACGAGTTGGTGGGTGCAGTGCACCAGCATGGCACATGTATACATATGTAACTTACCTGCACATTGGGCACATGTACCATAAAACCTAAAGTATAATAATAATAATAATAATAATAATAATTACAATAAAAGAAAAAAAAAGAGAAAAAAAAAAAAAAAAAAAAAAAAAAAAAAAAAAAAAAAGCCTTTTTCTGCTGCTTAGTAATCTACTGTCAGTAAACAGACTAAAAGTCCACCCATCAGAATAGATAGTAACTTTGTGTTCTCATATACAATAGAATATCATGGCACTTTTATAGAATCTAAATTATTTTATAAAAACCATAAACTTACAGGTAGGTGATTTAGAGATATGTTATTCATCTAAATGTATTTGAACAGGTTCTATTTTTTTTAAGTCCTGGCAAACAAACTACTTTAGAAGCTTAAAACATTTCAGCAGTTTATTATTACAGAGAAGCTACATCTGGTATAAATGATTATTAGTTGTTGTCAGAAATGCATTATTAATTCACTGGATCGTGCTTTTCAATGTTAATTACCCATGGCATGGTTTTTCAGATCCAGTCTCATTAATCACAGGCCCTAGGCCAGTATGCTAATTTGAAGTCTATGTAAGGATTAGTAAATATTTGTTCCTCAGTAATACAGTAATAAAACTATGAACTAGAGTATATCATGACTGAAGACCATTGCTATAGAAGGTCAAATATTGGATAACTCTAGCCATCTGGAAAAGTCTTTATTTCTCCATGGAGTACATAACATCCCAATGGTTTGTCCCATATAATTGACATTATTCATGTGAGTCACAGAGTAATCGCCTGGGTGTTTTGGTTGTTTGCATGTTCTCTTTCCTGCTTGCTTATCTGTTTTTAGAATCCAACAATGTTATTTCATTAATTCCCAATGAATGAAGAATTTGAAATATGAAGTATAATGAGCAATGTATGATCCAGGATCTTAGTTAAAGAAGAGTCTCTCTCTTAATTACAGGGAAATGTGCAGAGAACATTTCTTGCCCTGTACACTTCACTCTCATGTGTTAAAAATAACTGACACACTCCCTAGGAATTATTGCAGATTATATCTGAGGAACTGATTCTTGGGACATAGGCTTAAAGGACAGTTAGGTCGTTATTCTTCATGAATACCTTTCCAATATAAATTTCAAAAATTGTCTCTTAAGAACAGTTTTTCATATCTAATGTGTCATATGCATTATCTGCCCTTTGCACCCAAACCTCAGAGTTTTGGCCTGTTTGTGTTGCAGTCTTCCAGTTTGACAAACTAAACTGCACTAGCGAATAGAAGCAGGCAAACGTCCTGTCAGTCCACGATGATTTAGATTCAAATTAACCATGCTATCACTCTATGAAGTGATTCTGGTAGGGAAGATATTAATTGAGGTATCTTTAGATGTGTGAGCCTATTCATGACCATCAAAAGTTGTATATCACACATTGACCTTGTGTTGCTCTTTTATGTTTGCTTGGTTCTGAGTACAAATTTAATTCCTTCATTTATTAAATCTTCTTATTTTGTTAAACACTCATATCTCCCTTTTTGCTTTTGGTTTCCTTTCTCCATCTCCAAGTCTCACTTCTCCTGTTTTATTTGTGTAAATGGTCTCTGTTCTTTCTCTTTTTGTGTTTTAATGGACACCTCATAAGGTGGTGCTTTCCTGGATGGCTTGCTAGTCCTCTGATTTCCTAACCCCTGAGCAGTTATTGAAAATTTATATTCAGATAATGGTTTTGACATTGAGCTTTCCCTTTTTGACTTCTAAATCTTAATTATACCAACTAATGATAATTCAATGTGGCCAAGTCTCTTTGCCAAGTTTCTTTATTCATACTTGGTCACATTTTTAATTCTTTTCACTTTCTGAATTATTCCTCTCTCTCTTATTATATGACAGTACCAATTTTCAGGTTTTGAACCAAATATCTTCTGTTATATCCTGGTTTTCAATGACTGGAAATGTTATTTAAACTTCATAAACCTCAATTCCTTCATCTGTAAAAATATGGGATATAATCTCAATCCCACAGTTTTCTTGTACCAAGTAAATGAATGAATATACAAAATTCATGTTACATGGTGATTCAGGAAAGTTTATTTCCTTCTCCTTCCTTATAGAGGGTATTGGCATGACTGGTATTTGACTAACACATTAATTGAAAGACAAAGTACTGGCTGTTACTGATGGGCTTCTTCACCAAAACATACGTTTAGTAGAGATTCTAATTTTAGTTTAACTATTAATATCACCCTTAATAATAATTCCAGTTCTTCCTGTTAGAGATGACCCCTTCCATTAATCTAGATATGACCACAGCAAATTTCTTACTAGTCTATCTGTTTTCAGTTTTGCTCCGTTCCACTTATTTCTCCAAGTGGTAGCTAGACTATCTATACAAGTACATATAAAAATTTGAATCACACACACACACACACACACACACACATGCATTTTTCTACCTTGCATACATCCTTGAAGTCTATGAAGCTACAAATGTATTTATATAATTATAAAATCTCTAGTTAGCATTTTTTAAAGAGTAACAAATTAAAAAAAAAAAGACTGGAAAAAAATCCTTAAGAACAATTGATACTCATAGTCTCCAGCAATTTCTTAAGAATCAGTAAGCAAAAGATGAACAACGCAATCACTAAAGGGATGGAGAACATGAACGCGCAGTTCATAGTGAAAGATACATCACAGCCAATGAAGCCCTCTCCTAAAGATGCTTCTATCCACAACTGAATAAAATTTAAAATAAAAAGGAGGAGATTTTACATTTTGCCTATGAATTTAGCAAAGATTAAATGTTTTATAATACCTAGTATGTGGAGGGCATGGAAAATACCATCATAACCCATAAAGTCAACATTCTTTAGCTTGCTTTCTAAGTCCCTCTGACCTGGATCCTTTGTGTCCCTCCAGCACTGATCCACTATCCTCTCCCATTCTCCAACCTCAATAACCTTTCTGTAACTCGTCTCATAAAGTATATTATCATCAGTCTTCACACAGAATTTTTCTCCTAACAGAAACATCTTGCCTTTTTTTCAATTCATTTAGTTAACAGATTTATTCTTTACTGTTCATTAATTTTAAATAGTTCACCTGGAAGAGTCTACATCTTCCACAGTCTCTGCTAGATGACCCTCCTGTATCTTCACATAGCAATCTTTGTCTCACTTCTCACTTTTCATGCTGTTTGTCATTGCCTGTTTGGTCTTAGTCAGCCTGCTAGACCACAGGATTTCTTGCTCACTTTCTTATCCCTACCATCTATAAAACTCACTGAAGTTTAGTGGATCTTCAATAAATAGATAATGAATTTGTTAACTGTTAATATTTGAATATTTTTACAAATGCTACCTGATGATTCACAGATCAATAGACTTGTCACAAAGATCCCAATGTGATTGCATGAGTATTAGCTCATTCAGCACACTGTCTAATTCCTAGGCATTTTCTTTTCTATATTATTAATAGTCTATCCTAAAATAATAATATGGACTATTATAATCACCATATTTTATTGGTAAAATTAAGATATAAAAAGATTAATCCACATGACTACAAAGATGCGTAGTCATCAAAGGCTGGTTCTCTAAGTATTATTTAGAAACCAGAAGAATGATTTTCCAAGCCTATGAATTGGTTTCTATGAGTCTTAAGGATAGGATGACTCTGTATTAAATAGGATTTTAATGGCTATAGGTAACAGAGGGAGAGAGGGAGGGAGGGAGAGAGGGAGGGAGGGAGGGAGAGAGAGCCAATTGAGATATATTGGGTCTGTTATAAATGAAGAAGTTGGATTCAGGTGATCTTATATGGTAATGTAGAACTATTCAAGTGACAAAATTAATAGAATACAAATTTCTTAACATTTAAAAAAAACAGTGCACTTTAACCATTATAATTTTCCCACAAAATAATATAATTCCTTGGGACTTGGTGATTTTTCTGACATGAACGTGTTAAACTAGAAGCTTAGTGACATGAAAGTGTTAAACTAGAAGCTTAGTGACATCTGTTGGAGTTGTTATGGAAGGATTCTTACCATAGATGAGGGGGTCGAACTACAGTTCCTCAAATCTCTCAAATTCTGAGATTAATGAGTCCAGGGATATGTGAAGACACTGTAATCAGTTTGCTGTAATCACAAATGTTATACAAGCAGAATTCCATTTCAGGCTCATAAAAGTTTTACATTCCATATAATGAAGATCTAGTTGATAAGATCACGCTGTGCCAAAAATGGACAAGTGACCTGAGGGGTATCTATTACAGACCAAAGCTTCCTACATTCCTACAAAAACACAAATTGGAATAGGTGACTCCATATTATTGTTTATAACAGAAGGTGTTCATTAGTATGAATCCATTTTACTGTCTACCTTAATCTTATTTTAAAACTTAACAGAAAATATACATACTTTTAAAACTTTTCCAGTTAGAAGTTAAAATTCTATAAAATAATCGACAATAATAAACATCGAAAGTACTGGTGAAGCTAAAATTATTGCAAGATATACACAAAATAGTCCATTCTGTTTATTATTGTTATCATGCAATAATATGGGTGGATTTTTTCAACAAATTTGGAGACTCCATTTTAAGGAAGTCTGTGAAATACAGGCTACATGACATATGCCAAATTCATTTTTGGGGACCCTGGAGTTAAAGTAGAGATACTGAAAATTGTCCCTTTACTTGTCTATCAGAAGAAACATTCCAAGTGGTGTAGTAAAGCGCTGTACAAAATAGGAGTTGTTTTAAATATTAGCCCCCAGGAATAAACCATTAAGGCAGATGCTGTGAATTGCAAACGGTTTTGCCATTGAGATGTTTCTCAGATGAAAGCATTTATACATAATGCACAGCTGAAGAGTGGTGGGGAGGGCAGGACTAGCTCTATAGGGATTTTTGAATCTAAAATTGGTTAATGATTTTAAACAATGATTAGGAGACTATTTAGACTATTTAGCACAGAGTAAACTGAGTTCATTTTTCTATAAACCAATTAAGGTCAAGAATCACATTGCTATGGCTAGAATTTGGTAATCTCCCTGTCATTTATGTGCTTATTTCTTTACTATGTTGGCTATTTGGAAGTACATCTGTTTTACACTTCTGGAATAATGCCGTTCTTATAGAAGGGTTAGTTCCTTAGTCATCAAAATAAACTGACCCTGAAGTTTCAAAAAGTTTTGCCTGCAGAGTGTTAAACTCATGTATTGGGAGAATCTGACTTATAGGAAGATATTATTTTAAAAACTTATTTTCATTACCAGAGTCACATATTGCGAGCAAGTATGTTATTTCTGGAAGTCACTGGAAATCTTTGCATATGCACAGTAAACATTTAATTTTAATATAATAACTTAATTTCCCATAAAATAAGCTATTTGTACTTAAAAGGCTCACATTTACAGAGAGTATATAAGGGAAATGTCAGCCTAATGAGTTACTCTTAAACATTTTTATTGAACAATTTTTGGATGCTTCACTTGTGTATACTTAGCTGATCATGGAAAGCAGGACTCCCAGGATATTTGTCCTGCCATCTCCCCTCTTGTCAGTATTCTCTCTCTTCTTCACTTTTGCTTTTGATTTCTGTAATAGCACAAACATTTAAATCCTCAAAGCAGATTCGTAGTAATCACAGCTATTACCCAGCACCAATCTTTACTAATAATACCGCAAACAAATACAGATGAAACAGCCTTTCCTAGAAGAGGCTGAAACTGTCAGACAACATGCCAAAATGTCCACTTTCTTTTTTCTTAGAACACCTTTTGTTTTCAGAATAACAGAATTTTTTGGAACAGATACATAAAAATATAGCTCACAAAAGGTTCCACTTTAATTTGGGGGAAACATCTTTTTATACTCTGTTAATTGTACAACTCACTAGCTCTCATTCTCCAGGCAGCCCTGCAGCATAAATTGACAATGGCAGCTTCATTTACAATATTGCAATCTGGGCTGTCTGGATACTGGATATATCCTGATATAACTATTTATTAGATAAGGACTCCTTTTTTTTTTTTTTTTTTTTTTTTTGAGGCAGTGTCTCACTCTGTTGCCCAGGCTGGAGTGCAGTGGCGAGATCTCCTCTCACTGCTGCAACCTCCGCCTCCTGGATTCAAGTGATTCTCCTGTGTCAGCCTCCTGAGTAGCTGGGATTACAGGCATGTGCCACCACACCCAGGTAATTTTTTTATTTTTAGTAGAGATAGGGTTTCGCCATGTTGGCCAGGCTGGTCTCAAGCTCCAGACCTCAAGTGATCCACCCACCATGGCTTCCCATAGTTCTGGGATGACAGGCATGAGCCACCACGTCCAGCCCTGGGACTCCTCTTTTCTATGTAAGTACAGTATCAGGTTAGTAAGAGATGCTGGGTCAAGGTTAATAGCATGTTTACAAATGAGAACTGGTTGAGGTTGCTCATTTCCTAAGCTTCCCCAGTAGGAAAGGAATGAGGCACAGGCCCTTTCCTTTCCAAGTTTCCACACAGTAAATTACCTTCTGTTGATCTATTTATTTTCCTATGAATCTCTATAAACACAGCAGCTGTATATCCTTTTTTGGAAGTGTTGTTCTTACAGGAGTTGATAAGGATTTTATTAAGTTTTTGGAAATATTATAGAACTGCATAATCTTTAAAAAGAGATAGAATGTCCATGACAATGAGTTCTGGTTGAACCTAAGTCTCACTTTAAAATTCATAGTCTACTCGCTTTATTGCAGCAAGTGAATTATTTAAGTTTTCTGACAAGTGGCTACCTCATCTGATAAAAAAAAGAAAAGTAATCGTGAGACACAAGTTATACTAAAGTGCTTGCAAAGCACAGCAAGTAGCAGGTGCTCAATGAACACTTATTTTCCTTGCCTTTTTGTGAAGTTAATAAGATCTCAGATGTTTCCCCTTTAATTAATGATGTCACACAATTGTCTTGTGATTATATTAACTGTTTAATATTTCTTTATCTCCTTTCCTACTGTTATCTTTTTTCTCCATTACCCTAAATGTGAACGTTTTTCCAAGTTACACTCTCAATTCATTTATTGTCTCATTCTACATTCCTTTTTAATACTTTTTAGAGTATGGCAATTTTTTTATTTTGAAACTACACACATAAATTGAATTATCGCTTTTACTTAGGTAAAATGGAAACCACAACAAGCAAAAAAGAAATGTTTAAATTAAAAGAAATTCTGTTCATCAGTCATCTCTGACCATACTTTCAAGTTCCATTCTGAGTATGGGAGATTTATATTTTCAATTTTATTCAGTACTTTATCAATAGAAAAGTTTATACATTATAAAAAACAAGTCTAAATGCTTCTCATGGAATTTCATTGCTACATTCTTTTTTTGTTCAAAAATATTTTTGTACCTAAGTCCGGTGTTACATGAGGTGCTAAGCAAAAGAAGCATGCTTTCTACTCTCAAAGAGCATATTGACTAAAGAGGCAGAAAGACATTAGTCAAAAGGTTATCCAAAATACAAACTGTAACTATAATAGATCATCCTAGATTGCCTTTGCATCCTAGATTGCCTTCCTAGATTGCCTTTGCAATGATGAAATGTTAGAATTCATACAGCAAGTTATAGAGACCTAGTCACTTGTCACATTGAGGGAGTAAACTTAGAGTTGAGATCTGAATGGTGAGAACCATTTAATTATGCTATGCAGGTTAATGAGAAGAGAATGACCAGGACAACACTCTCAACTTCCTTTTTTTTTTTTGGCATTTTACTATCCGCCTTGACCACTGCCAGCCAAACCCTCATCGTCCCTTATCTGGAAAGAAGAATCAGCCAGTTGTTGAAAAGGAGGAACAAGATGAAAAAATTAAGAGGGTCCCAAGGATTACAGAAGGCATGAATTTATTAATACCACCATTTAGTGTCCAGGTAATTTTTATATCCTCGCCCTTAGAGTCAGATCCTTCATGATTTTGCTCTACTCGCCTCTGGTTTTGCATCTCTAACATCTTCAGCTTACTTCCAAACTTTCTCTATGCTCCCTCCACCTTCCCATTTTTGTCTAGAACGGGTTAAAATTCATCCACATCAACACTTGCTAGTTTGCCACCACTTCACTCTTGGTACAATATATCTTTTGGGAATAGAGGTCCAAGATCATCAAGCATATTTTATTCTTCTTAAAGGAAATATCCCATTATATCCTTTGCATATATATAGCAAGTATACAATTTTAAAACGACTGTTCAACATCTTTCTTTCTTCTTATTTTTTGAGATCTTCTTGTGAAATAAGGACCTCATTCATTATTCTTGGCTGAGGAGTTTCTCATAAGCTAATTCACATATATGGTACTTATAAAACAATTGTGATTTATCCTTTATCTTCTAAGAGAAGATAAAGACATCTTTGATTCTTTAAAGAACATCTATAGATCATACAGGCAGCACGTAAAAGTTAACCCTTGAAGAATCTGCTGCTCTGCACATTTGGTAGTGTTCACAGAAGTCACACACAACTAAGTTAAGTGATTCTTAACTTAATTCTATTGACAATGAGCTTCCAAATAATGATATTTTTGGCTGGCACACTTAAGAAAGACTTAAAAACTTTTGAAGTCATTAGCAAGCCAACAGCTCAATCATTATTATAGTATAAGTATGCCTCAGTGTCTGTAAATCTGTCCATAGATACTTCCCTTTGCTTGGGTGCAGCGTGATGTTGTTGAAGGAGAACTGTTCACTTCAAAATCACTCACATTTAGTTCTGAGACAAAGCCTGTATATTCCAAGAAGTAAACCTTATACTTTTTAGGAAGAATCCCAGGAATTAAGTGAAATTAACTGCCTTTTCCTCTTGTAAGGACAATATATATAATGTTATTTTTACACTTAACAAGTGCCCAATTTACTTAACCTTCTTCCTTTTACATCCAGCAATTTTCTCTTCTTGCTATTCCTTGTGACATAATCTGTTCCAATAGGTTCAATCGTATCTTTTGTCTTCCAGATATGGAAACATGTATGTATTTAGCTATTGCGAAGACAACGTTTTCATGTTGATCAAAACAAGGCAACAAGCCCACAAGGATTTTCTCACAGCTTGACAACCATTCATCCACTTTCACCCTTTCATCAGGGTTCAGTTTAAGTCACAATACATCCTGATGCCTTATTGTTTCCTCTACATCCCAATAATTTTTTCTTTCTACACCATTTACATTCCATTTGGTCTGTGCTAGTTTATATTATCACCGCTATCTTCCTTCAAATAAGGGAATATTAGTTATGCTCTTGAACATTTCTCTACTTCTCACAGAGTCAGCCTTCTGATAAATGTCAAATTAAGACATTTAAGCGCATTATTGCCTTGTATTCACTTTTCCCCTATTGCATTAGTGTGTAAAGGACGTTAACATTTCCTTCTCTTGATTAATCCTTCACAGTTACAATTACAAGAGTATTTTATGAAAAGCTGGAGTAGAAATATGCATATGATTTTATTTAGGAGAATGAAAACACTAAATGCCCTTAATGTACACAAAGAGTAAGAAAGGATATTTTGTGGGCTCCATCTTTTAACAATTATTTTTTTCAAATATAATCTCTTTTTCTCTTATTTACATATACTTTGCAAACTTTGATTTGGTCTGTAAAAAATAACACCTAGCCATTTAACATTTTTTCTGATCATTTTATCATAGTGATAGAACCTTACATAATTAAAAATCAAACACAAACATCCCTTACTATCCACAATAACAAAATGAATTTTTTTCTTTCATATAAGAAATAGAGACAGAAGCCTTTCATGTATACTGGCTTCAAATACTGTGTTGAAGATTATAGCAAATACAGTGGGTCAAGAAACTGCTACAAACTTTGGAAAAAAGTAGATGAAGTTTTTTCCACTGTTGTTTTTATTCTTTTGATAGACTTGTTTATCTAGGAAAATGAGAATAAGTTGATTAATGAATTAACAGGATAAAATATAAATATAAAAATTATAATGCTCCTTAGTTTAAAAATAAAAATTAACAAAATGAAGTAGAAAGAAATTTCCATTTCTAATATTCATAAAATTATAACATAGTTTATCAGGATAAAAGAACAATATTACTTAATCTATGAAGGTTTATGAAAGCAAACAAATAAATGCCCATATGATATTTTTGAAAGTAAAATCCAAAACATGAAAATTTCAACTCTCCCAAATTTAATGTGCTAATTTAACATAATTCCAAGTAGGAAAGGCCATAACTCCAAGTAGGAAAAGCCATTTAGGAAAGGCCAAATTCCTCTGGAATTTAGCCCATTTACATTTAAAGTTAATATTGTGATGTGTGAATTTGGTCCTGTCATTATGATGTTAGCTGGTTATTTTGCTCTTTAGTTGATGCAGTTTCTTCCTAGCCTTGATGGTCTTTACATTTTGGCATGTTTTTGCAGTGGCTGGTACCGGTTTTTCCTTTCTATGTTTAGTGCTTCCTTCAGGAGGTCTTTTAGGGCAGGCCTGGTGGTGACAAAATCTCTCAGCATTTGCTTGTCTGTAAAGTATTTTATTTCTCCTTCACTTATGAAGCTTAGTTTGGCTGGATATGAAATTCTGGGTTGAAAATTCTTTTCTTTAAGAATGTTGAATGTTGGAGCTTCTGCACAGCAAAAGAAACTACCATCAGAGTGAACAGGCAACCTACAAAATGGGAGAAAATTTTCGCAACCTACTCATCTGACAAAGGGCTAACATCGAGAATCTACAATGAACTCAAGCAAATTTACAAGAAAAAAACAAACAACCCCATCAAAAAGTGGGCGAAGGATACGAATAGACACTTCTCAAAAGAAGACATTTATGCAGCCAAAAGACACATGAAAAAATGCTCATCATCACTGGCCATCAGAGAAATGCAAATCAAAACCACAGTGAGATACCATCTCACACCAGTTAGAATGGCAATCATTAAAAAGTCAGGAAACAACAGGTGCTGGAGAGGATGTAGAGAAATAGGAACACTTTTACACTGTTGGTGGGACTGTAAACTAGTTCAACCATTGTGGAAGTCAGTGTGGCGATTCCTCAGAGATCTAGAACTAGACATACCATTTGACCCAGCCATCCCATTAGTGGGTATATACCCAAAGGATTATAAATCATGCTGCTATAAAGACACGAGCACACGTATGTTCATTGCGGCACTATTCACAATAGCAAAGACTTGGAACCAACCCAAATGTCCAACAATGATAGACTGGATTAAGAAAGTGTGGCACATATACACCATGGAACACTATGCAGCCACAAAAAATGATGAGTTCATGTCCTTTGTAGGGACATGGATGAAACCGGAAACCATCATTCTCAGCAAACTATCACAAGGACAAAAAACCAAACACCGCATGTTCTCACTCATAGGTGGGAGTTGAGCAACGAGAACACATGGACACAGGAAGGGGAACATCACACTCTGGGGCCTGTTGTGGGGTGGGGGAAGGGGGGAGGGATAGCATTAGGAGATATACCTAATGTTAAATGACGAGTTAATGGGTGCAGCACACCAACATGGCACATGTATACATATGTAACAAACCTGCACATTGTGCACATATACCCTAAAACTTAAAGTGTAATAATACTAAAAAAATTAAAAAAAAAAACTCAGACATTTGTCCCACCTTCCCCTGTTTTTAATAATGCTCGTTGTTTTGTTCCTACAGTGTCTGAGTATTAAGTATTTTCTAATGAGACCTTTTGTGAATTAGATGGTTAACAAAAGAGTGAAAACATTACTTATCAAAATACTAATAAATATTTAAATATAAATATACTTATTCTTAAGTGTATTCAAATATAAATACACTTCTTCTTAAGTGTATTTAAATATAAATACACTTCTTCTTAAGTGTATTTAAATATAAATACACTTCTTCTTAAGTGTATTTAAATATAAATACACTTCTTCTTAAGTGTATTTAAATATAAATACACTTCTTCTTAAGTGTATTTAAATATAAATACACTTCTTCTTAAGTGTATTTAAATATAAATACACTTCTTCTTAAGTGTATTTAAATATAAATACACTTCTTCTTAAGTGTATTTAAATATAAATACACTTCTTCTTAAGTGTATTTAAATATAAATACACTTCTTCTTAAGTGTATTTAAATATAAATACACTTCTTCTTAAGTGTATTTAAATATAAATACACTTCTTCTTAAGTGTATTTAAATATAAATACACTTCTTCTTGTGTATTTAAATATAAATACACTTCTTCTTAAGTGTATTTAAATATAAATACACTTCTTCTTAAGTGTATTTAAATATAAATACACTTCTTCTTAAGTGTATTTAAATATAAATACACTTCTTCTTAAGTGTATTTAAATATAAATACACTTCTTCTTAAGTGTATTTAAATATAAATACACTTCTTCTTAAGTGTATTTAAATATAAATATACTTCTTCTTAAGTGTATTTAAATATAAATATACTTCTTCTTAAGTGTATTTAAATATAAATATACTTCTTCTTAAGTGTATTTAAATATAAATATACTTCTTCTTAAGTGTATTTAAATATAAATATACTTCTTCTTAAGTGTATTTAAATATAAATATACTTCTTCTTAAGTATATTTAAATATAAATATTCTTAAGTATATACTTAAATATATACTTAAGAATATTTATATATAAGTATACTCATTCTTCAGTATATTTAAATATAAATATACTCATCCTTCGGTATATTTAAATATAAATATACTCATCCTTCGGTATATTTAAGTATAAATATACTCATCCTTCGGTATATTTAAGTATAATCATACTCATCCTTCGGTATATTTAAGTATAATCATGCTCATCCTTCGGTATATTTAAGTATAATCATGCTCATCCTTCGGTATATTTAAGTATAAACATGCTCATCCTTCGGTATATTTAAGTATAAACATGCTCATCCTTCGGTATATTTAAGTATAAACATGCTCATCCTTCGGTATATTTAAGTATAAACATGCTCATCCTTCGGTATATTTAAATATAAACATGCTCATCCTTCGATATATTTAAATATAAACATGCTCATCCTTCAGTATATTTAAATATAAACATGCTCATCCTTCGGTATATTTAAATATAAACATGCTCATCCTTCGGTATATTTAAATATAAACATGCTCATCCTTCGGTATATTTAAATATAAACATGCTCATCCTTCGGTATATTTAAATATAAACATGCTCATCCTTCGGTATATTTAAATATAAATATGCTCATTCTTTGGTATATTTAAATATAAATATGCTCATTCTTTGGTATATTTAAATAGTTGATACAGTATTATATCTTCTAATTAGGTTTCTAACAATAATTTTAAAAATTATGACATGTTTTGTTCCCATTTTTTTGTGGCTGAATGAAAATGTTGAGATTTATAACTTGGACCCCGTATTCTATAATGTCACACTGACATATAAAGCAAAAATTTTTTTTTAATTTTACTTTAAGTTCTGGGATACATGTGCAGAACATGCAGGTTTATTACATAAGTATACATGTGCCATGGTGGTTTGCTGCACCAATTAATATGTCATCTAGGTTTTAAGCCCCACATGCATTAGGTATTTCTCCTAATGCTATCCCTCCCCCAGCCCTCCAACCCCCTGACAGGCCCTGGTGTGTGATGTTCCCCTTCCTGTGTCCATCTGTTCTCATTGTTCAGCTCCCACTTATGAGTGAGAACATGCGGTGTTTGGTTTTCTGTTCCTGTGTTAGTTTGCTAAGAGTGATGGTTTCTGGCTTTATCCATGTCCCTGCAAAGGACACGAACTCATTCTTTTTTTATGGCTGCATAGTATTCCAAAATATATATGTGACACATTTTCTTTATTCAGTCTATCATTGATGGGCATTTGGGTTGGTTCCAAGTCTTTGCTATCATAAATAGTGTTGCAACAAACATATGTGTGCATGTGTCTTTACAGTAGAATGATTTATAATCCTTTGGGTATATACCTAGTAATGGGATGGTTGGGTCAAATGGTATTTCTGGTTCTGGATCCTTGAGGAATCGCCACACTGTCTTCCACAATGGTTGAACTAATTTACACTCCTACCAACAGTGTGAAAACATTCCTATTTCTCCACATCCCCTTCAGTATCTGTTGTTTCCTGACCTTTTAATGATTGACATTCTAACTGGTGTGAGATGGTATCTCATTGTGGTTTTGATTTGCATTTCTCTAATGACCAGCGATCATTAGCTTTTTTTCATATGACAAACATATCTTATAACTAGGTTTAATTCTAGTCCAGTATGCTTTTTGTTATAATATGTTAGTTAAAGCTCAGACAGGAAATGCAATTCTATTTTGGGGAATTAAAATTAGTGATGTGGTGGTCACAAAGATGTGGGAAAACTTTTAGGATAGTAGAAGCCATTGTCCTTATTAAGGTGTACAAAGAATTTTCGACCTGTTTTTTTTTTTATTTGATTTTCAACTATTTTCTCTACATTGTCATTTTAGCCCATTGCTATGTCAACCAGTTTCAGCTTGCCCTGTGGGGGAAAAAAGCCTATTAAAGAAATTCTTTACAAGAAGAACTGATATCTCTGTGTATATGAATGTAACACTTTCAGAAGACTGCACTGAAAGCAACTATATTTACAAGGCTTATCTGTCCTGTGTGTGTGTGCGCTGTGTGTGTGTGTGTACTTATCTTAGTGTTGTTAATGTTGTTTCTCATTCAGAGCCTTGTGAAATGGGACTGCTATACACATTTTAAGTTAATATCAAAACACACCCACAATGCTTTTGGTGAAATTGTTTCATGTTGCCAAGTATACATATGTCAAAAATCTCTCCCCTTTATCAAAACAGATACTGTAGTTACAGTAGTTAATCATTGAAGTAGCTGGCTATGTATGCCATTCACCTTCATAGGAATCAGAGGGATTGTAAGAATGAACTTGAGAACTGCATAATGCTTGCCATCCAGGAACTAGGGTTAGGATTGGAATAAGTAATGTGTGTAGAAAGTGCCAGCCAAAGAGAAGGGAATCACTCACTATGCATGAGTCCTGGGGAAGATCAGAGCACTCATAAAAGGCATTTGAGTTAGATCTTAAAGAATTTGTTTACTATATTTAACCATATTGATCTTGAGAACAATTCCTTTGTATTTCTTCCTCAGAAATGAACTAAAGCAGATAAAGTCTTTATAACCTATGTTTTCAAGTATATGAAATTACTATATCATAGTCTGAGACCAAGTGTACAAATATGAAAAGTGGAGACACAAAGCAATTTTCCACTTACTGCAAGTCAGAAGCAACATCTGTCTCAATTATCATGAGATTTTACTTGAAAATGACCTCATCTTTTTGTACTTTCATGTACGGTAGACCTAGCTTGAAAATCATTGTATAGACAATACATTTTCCTTATATTGTTGCACAGATCACTGGCAATTTTGCATCATTGAATGCAACATTGTATATCAAAAATTTGCATATGTAAATTAAATATATCACTGCACACACGGCAGACAAATTTGTATATATTGTTTTGCATCTATTTGTATATACCATTGACATTATCGCCTGTTTAATAATAGATTTTGTTAATGCACAGATAATATGTACATTTCTTTTTTGCTATTCTGCATTTTTTTCCAGTGATGTCTTTTAGAGCTGAGCCTCTGCCCCAGAAAGTAATGAAGCTTCAGTAAGAGTCCCTGAGGCAGATGGCATGGAGATGTTATTTGCATCCCTAATTATTTGGTTAATAAACAATAAACTATATTTAGTTACTAGTTAGAAGATTTTCATTTTGTAAATGTGCCTCTGACCCTTTTCTTTCTTAAGTGAATGAAACAGTAATAAATATCTAAAGCTTTTTTTGCACAAAATGCTAGATAGAGACTAGGTTTTGAGAATCTATTTTTAAATTCACTTAACGTTACCCACTTAGCTAAAAGCCAATATGTGAATTAAAGGAATATCCTGCTGTAATCAGTTACATCTAAATTCTTAACATTTCTACTTTGAATTGTGGATCCTCTCAGCCAGCTTCCTGGGTCCCTTTGAAGCAGGCCTATGCCAAGATTCCACACCTCTCATAGGGAACTAAGGAAGTCCATTCTCATTCCCAGCTCATCAGAATACCCTGTCCACTCACTCTGCTGACCCACATAAGCTGATTGTTCCCTGATGTATGGAGAAGTGATTGTGATAATGTTCACAGGAGGGGATGTGCTAATGCATGAGTAATAACTGCAGCCTGGTAAAACTTATTGAGACAGAATTCTAAGCAGAATTCCACACTCCTTTCCTAGTGTGGTCCACTCTGAGTGCTAGAGTTTTAATACAATCCAAGGATTTCTCCAAGATAATTGTTAATGACTTAATTTTATGAGGATTTTATTTATGTAAACAATCAAATAATTTTTAAGAATGAATGAATATATGAATATATACATAGAGAGAGAGAGAGAGACTTGAGTAAGAATATCTGCATAAAATAAATTAAGCCAAGAATAAAATCTAGAATAAATACAGTAACTGCTCTGGAGAAGTCTTCTAATTCTGCTTTACTGGAGATACAATGAGAACCACTAACACTTTTTTTTTTTTTGAGACAAAGGCTCACTCTTGTCGCACAGGCTGGAGTGCAATGGCACGATCTCAGCTCACTGCAACCTTTGCCTCCCCAGTTCAAGTGATTCTCCTGTCTCAGCCTCCCCAGTAGCTGGGATTACAGGTGCCTGCCACCTCTCCCAGCTAAATTCTGTATTTGAACTCCTGCCCTCAGGCCATCCGCCCACCTCGTACTCCCAAGACTCAGCATTTTGTGCTTCATTATATCATATTTTCTATTTAGTAGAATTGTTTCTTTAAATTTTCAATTGAATCTTATATTTAAAACAAATTATATTAGACCTACTATTTGAGTTCCTGAAAAGATTATACATGTTAAAAAGATCATATAGTTTTTAAATGAAAAAAATTAGCACCACTAACTACATCAGTATTAATTCAAAAATATATATTTTCAATTAAAACTCAGAATAATGCTGGTGTATAAAATATATTATAAATGAATACTCATATATGTATATTAGAACATGTCTTTTAAAATGGTATTAAAATATGCTAATAAATATGAATGATGTTTATAGATTTCTTATATTGAAATGCAGACAATATTTAAAGTAAATAGCATACAATTTTACAATAAAATCGTATGCAAATATGATTATATACAACATTGATATTGATTATGTCTGTCACTGCTACAAAAAAGTTTTTTAAATACAGACTTTAAAAATTTGTTGGATAGCATATCATGTTGGTAGATTTTTTGTGTGTTTATATTATTTTAAAGCTAAATGGCTAATGTGGAATAATAAGTTTTAAAAAATGATTCATAATTTACTGTCAACTTATGTTGGTATATACATCATGTTTATTTTTATTTTTTCATACTCTCAAGGTACTAAAAAGCACATCTGCTATCTAAATATTTTTATTGAAGTGCTGCAGAAATTGAAATCGTTTCTACTCCTGGACAGTAAAATATCACCTGTTTTTGGTTAGTTAATTGAACTAGTAATTATTCTTGAACATGTGGGTTGGTTGTTTTCTGCCTGAAATAATTACCCAATGAAGCTTGCACTAGGGCTATCAGCAGGAAGCTAACAATTGGGCTGTTGGTGAGAAGAATGTACATAACACTTCTGTGTCTGCTGCCAGATGGAGAAGCAGATGGGTGTGTAATACATGCAAAACTAACTACATGATCTAAAATCTGCTCACTACCCATTATCAACAAGGTCAAGTTTTCTGGAAATCAAATTTATCCAACCAACAGATTACTTAAAATTACATAACAACAGGTTTTCATTAATAAGTCTATATTTTTACCTGCAAATCCTATTTGAGCCAAATAGTATATTTATTTCCTGTTACTAAAATGTGTACTAATGCTAATTTTTATAAATTTATATAATTAATCAGGTAGTTACTAAAAAGAAAATGAGGCTACTTCTCAGTGTTTCTTTTATATGTCTTTTCCAGAGTAAAGATTTAAAAATTAATTAAATAATTAAATTTGGCAAAAATATTTCCCTTAAGCGTGGTAGAGATTTTAGTTTGAAGACAAATTTACATTTGTACTATGTAGACCTGTGTATACATGAGCATATAAACACACATGCATATGATTTATTAAAATTACTGCACTCTGCTATCCTAGAGAAAGAAGTTCAAATTTTTCCAACATATTTGTTTAATATACTCATTGGGATTTTAATCTTAATTACATGATTCATATAAAAACATTATTTAATGTTTAACATTAGCATAAAACATTAATTAATTAGTGTTACTCAAAGCAAAGTGCACTTATTTCAGATAATCCCTAGTTACGCATCAAGTTTTCGTTACGTGTTTGTCATTACAAAGGAAAAAATAAACTATCAAAGAATATGTTCATGTCACTAACTCAGAAAGGGAAGTTAATCATAACACTCAGAAAATAACACTCAAAAAGCACATATGTACATTCCCAGTAAACCTGGAAAGGAAAATCCAGATAGTTACATGCAAGATCTGCTTGCCTGAAGGTAGTAGCTGCTAGAGCCATTCTAGTAGGAACACTTAGCTAGTAATTTGGTTAACTGCTGGTGGTTGAGTGTGATCTAACATGAGAACGAATAATCTCATGCTCAACCACCAACTAGCATGGGTTTTACTTCCAGGAGCCCCACCAGTTACTTGTTGTGAGGATCTAAGAAAGATCTTCTCATGGCTTTGACAAGTGGGTGGGTGTGGGAGGAGCAATTCTTCTGGAATATGCCCAGAGCCTTCTCCATTAACAAAAGCCTCCTCTCCAGTCCTTTACCAGAGCCTTGACTTAATCTGCCTAGGATTTTGATTCCTTCCCTAATGCCTACCTTGGCCCCCCAATATGTGATTATTATCGTTTCACCATATCTTCCTTGTGATCCCTGTCACAGAATCCTTGGGCTGTCACTTCACGAGCTAGAAACCTCTGTGGCCAGCAGCATGTCTGCCTGAGTAATTGATTGTGCCCCTGGGCTTGTTATGTCCACTCATCCCAGCAGGCTGTGCTCGGCTTGTGCTACCAGCCAGAATCACACACCTGTCAAGGGTGTGCCAGGCACGTAGTGGAGAGGAGTGTGTGGGCAAGCAAGCGCATGGTCTGGCTACTGTGCACAGTGGGGTGGGCAGCTACAGGTGCTGGCACAGGTACCAGTTCTGTGCCAAGCTGTGTGCCTGGACCAGATGTATTGCACGTGGTTTCCACTGTGGGCACCCATGTCTGGATGGGGAGAATGCGGTGGCACCTGGAAGTTTGGAGATGCCAGGAGCTGCAGAGCCCAAAGAGAGTGTCACAGGCCTAGCTTGGGGGGCTCCTAGGTCTAGGCAACCTGAAGGGCTAAAGCTCTTCTCTCCTTCTCCTCATCTACAATGTGGCAAGCAGGGGGCATGTTTCAGGCCTGTTTGTGTTACAGCTCTTTTAGTCCTGCCATTTAGGAGTTCCCGAGTCCTTGTCCCACATCCAGGAAGAATGAGGTACACAGACAACTGGAGTGAAGGGTAAGCAAGGTGTAGAGGAGCTTCATTGAGTGGCAGAACAGTTCTCAGGAGAGCCAAAGCGGGTAGCTCCTTTCCACAGGCAGGTCATCCTGATGAGCGTCCAGCTCTCAGCAAACAGAAGACCCACAGTGGGTAGCTCCTTTCTGCAGGCAGGTCCTTCTGACTGGCTGAGGAGGTGCCAAATGGGTAGCTCCTTCCCGCAGCTGGTAGTCCCCTCTGTGTGAGTCTGGCTGGGTCTGGGGGTTTTTATGGGCTCAGAAGGTAGGAAGTGCCTGCTGATTGGTCCATGGGCAGCCATGGCTGGGCACAAAAAAAGCACCATAAGTGGCTGACTTACCCGGAACTGACAGCTTGGCTCTGGGCTTCAGGCCATCCCTGGCTTGAAGGTGGGGCTTCACCAAGGATCCATGCCTTTCCATCCAGGAACGTTTCTGCCTCCTGCTGCCATTAATCATGTCATTCATGGGGCCCAGGCTGTTTGTGCCAAGGGAGTCCAGAAGGCCTGTGCAGAGCCATCCTCAGCGCCCCCTTGACTGCCCTCTTGTGCTCGTCGGTGCCAAATTCCAGAGAAAGCCAAGGCTGCAGGGGGCTGGCATGTCAGTGCCTCCTCAAGCACACACCTGGCCAGGTTGGGACAGCACCCATGCTTGGCTTTAACTTTGCTCCGAAATCACAGTGGGTGCTGGGAGTTGGGGAGAGACAAGGCAGTGGCAGCAGACACTTCTGAGCCTGTGAGGGAAGCGGGGCTTCCCAGGCCCTTGAGAGCACAGGAATGCTCGGGTCCTTAAGTTGGCAGCCATAGCTAGGGGGCTGCAGCTGTACCCAGGAGTGCAGGGCTCCACCTGCCAACTTGGAAAGGGTCAGGGCTCCCACCTGCTCCAGGCTCCCTCCAACTCCACGGGGCATGCAGCGCCGGCCACACCTCCCCAGCTGCAGCAGGAATCCCCACAGAGGCTGCTCCAGATGGGACACCACTGCTGTCAATCATATATGTTTAAGTTTCTATCTATCTATCTATCTATCTATCTATCTATCTATCCATCTATCTGACTGTCTGTTTCTCTATCTGATGTATCTTGAGATAGACATAGAGAGATCTTAACCTCTACATCTCTACTGTCATTTAGCTAATTTTCTATGCAGAAAATTCTAACAAAACCTTTATTTATTCAACGATCTCAGCTGTTATCTACCAGCTAAGAACTTTTCTAATCTTGATCCTCCAAATTCCATGATATTAAAACCAAATATAAATTACTTAGCTCCCAAATTTCATTTTCAGAGAAAAAGAAACTGTTACTTTTTTTTTTTTTTTTTTTTTGTGAGACGAAGTCTGGCTGTGTTGCCCAGGCTGGAGTGCAGTGGCGCAATCTCGGCTGACTGCAAGCTCCACCTCCTGGGTTCACACCATTCTCCTGCCTCAGCCTCCCGAGTAGCTGGGACTACAGGCGCCCAACACCACGCCCGGCTAATTTTTTTGTATTTTTAGTAGAGATGGAGTTTCACTGTGTTAGCCAGGATAGTCTCAATCTCCTGACGTCGTGATCCGCCCGCCTCGGCCTCCCAAAGTGCTGGGATTACAGGCTTGAGCCACTGCACCCAGCCAACTCTTACCTCTTGGTGTTTAATTTTATGTCATATATGTTCCATGTTATTGCTCTTACACCTTTTCTGGGTAAAATTTTCTTAGAATATTTATCTTTTCTTGGCTTCTACCAGTTTATTATTCATATTTGAGAAGTATCTTTGTGTATAAAGTTATATAGAAATCTGTGAAACTATGAAAATAAAAGCAGACAGGTGCGGTGGCTCAGGCGTGGAGGCTGGCGCCTGTAATTCAGCTACGTGAGAGACTGAGGCAGGAGAATTACTTGAAGCCGGGAGGTGGAGGTTGCAGTGAGCCGAGATCGCACCACTGCACTCCAGCCTGGGCTAGAGAGTGGGACTCTGTCTTAAAAAGAAAAAGAGAGGAGAGGAGAGGAGAGAAGAGGAGGGGAGGGGAGGGGAGGAGAGGGGAGGGGAGGAGAGGGGAGGGGAGGAGAGGGGAGGGGAGTGGAGGGAAGAGGGGAGACGGGAGGGGAGGGGGGAGAGGGGAGGGGAGGGGGGAGAGGGGAGGGGAGGGGAGCATACAAGGAGAGGAGAGGAGGGGAGGGAAGGGGAGGGGAGGGGAGGGGAGGGGAGTATACAAGCATCCAGTTCTTTCTTATGCCCCTTCCCCCACAGGTTCAGAAGTGCCTTCTGTATGACTATAAATTTTAAAGGAGATTACTTCTTTCCTTTTTTCTTAGTTGAAGCCAAATCTTTATTTTTTAGTACCCCATTCCTTCTTATTCTAATAATCGTGAAGTCTAGTCTAGCTATTTGATTTATTTCTTTATTATAGATAAGAAGCTTTCTAAAAAATATTCTTACTGCATGTTTAGGACATCATATTTTAAGTTCTAATTTGTAATTAGCTTTCACATTAGATCCCCTGTTACATACACAGACATATAGTAATTAGAGATAAGTAGTTAAACTGTTAAATGAATTGTTGAAAACTACATGCTCCTACTTATAAGTTCAGTAGTATTCGTAAATAAATAATGTGGACAATAAAGTCCTATAAACAAATAAATAAATGTATACATATATATTTTTTCCTATTCAAACAGATTTGGGACAGTATCTGTTCCTGAGGGAGACACTAAGGCTCAGACAAATAGTGTCTTCATATTTTGCCATTATAAATATTTTGGTATCAAAAATTATTTAAACTTATTATTACTTTATAAAGAAAAAAAGTTGCTCTTAAAGTTTCTCTCTTTAAACTATGTGAGATGAAAACTGCAGTATTTGCATTTCTGCAAATCTGGTCAGAATCAGCACATTAATTTTGCTAGTTTTGCTGGCTGCGCATAATTTTTGTGCCACTATTAATTTTGTAGGTATATGCAATGAGGTTGTTCTTTGCTTGGCTTTGAAAACTACATTCATTTGGTATACATTTTTAAAAGATGTGTTGTGAAAGAGAATACATTTAAAGGAAACAGAAATATAAGTTAAAAAAAAAATTATGTACAATTACCCAAAGTTAACCTTGACTGTAATAAGAGTAATATAATACAAAAAAAAGTACTAATCATTAAATATTTAAAACTTCATAGGAAAAATATGAAAGTAGCAAGGCTTATCTTGTTTACTGCTATTACCTCTATACAGAGAAGAAATAACTGGTACATTATAAGTGGTCAATAAATATTTGGTAAATGAAAGAAAAAATGAGTTAGCAATATTTATAAAAATAATGTATTTCTTAAATATACAAATAGGTATTAAGATATTCATACATACATTAAAAACTAACTCAGTGACTATTATTTAATCACAATATCAAATAAAGCAAAATATTTGAGGTTCAGAACATTATTCCCAACGGAAAATAAAGCTATTTTATTTTACAATTTAAGAACTAATTCAATTTTAATTTTTGGAACTTAGGAATTGAATATAGTAAAATAAATAATTCTAGATCTGAGCCTTGTTTAGAGATGAGTGCCCATAATAATCAGACTTTTGATGTTTTTGAAGATATACTTTGTGTAAATACAAGAGTAGAAAATACTGAATTCTTAAATAATATACTTGGCTGGCAAGCGAAATGAGTTCTCTGGACTATATTGAAATCAATATTTTCAGAAATGTGTTCAGGAGAAAGTGTCAAATATTTTTAAAACTATATGCAATATAAACTATTTCTATACAATATGTGGACCTAATTAGTGTTAAAAAAAAAAAGGTCAACGATGAAGACTGAGGAGAATTGACAGAAATGAAATAAGACAAATAATTAAAATCCCAGAAGGGCACATGTTTCAGGGAACACATCTATTTCTTAATAAAGTTGAACTTATTGATAGAGAAAGATGAGAAATTGATTGACAAGAAGGGAACCAAAGCCCTATATGAATCCCTAGAATTCATAGAGGGATGGAGAGACATCCACGTTGACTTGTCAAAGCCAGCACTGACAATAGTAGTCATATTTTTAAGCTTTTTCTACTACAAGTCCCTACAGAAATCACCTAAATACTGCAAATTAACAACACAATGATAATTTCTCATACTTAGTACAATTACAATATAAATACAAAGTCAAGCTTTTTAATTTTTGAATATGTGGTTAAATCATTTAGTTGAAAATTACTTTTTTAATTCTTCATGTACAAATGCTTTTTGTAAAAGTCTTATACAAACAAATTTTCTGATTTTCTTAGTAATTACTTATTGTTTGACGAATTTTTGTAAATAAATTTGCATTGTAAGGTTTAGGTGACTTCTAGCAATATACATTATAAAGTGTGTGTGTGTGGGTGGGTGTGTGAATGGTTCAGCCTCAGTAAATGGGAAACAAACCAAACAGAATTTTAAGTTGTGGCAATATTTGAAGGAATACCTGAGTTAATAGAATATCTTAATTCTTAGATTCTATGTTTATAATTTTATAAACATCTGGTAACAAATTTTAAAACTAATCAGTCTTTCCGTCTTAGTATGTTTAGTGCTGCTATTAAAAAAAATACCTGAGGCTAGTTAATTTATAAAGAAAAGTTTATTTGGCTTTTATGTATTCTGTAGGCTAGAAGATTGGACATCAGGTGAAAGCCTCAGGTTGCTCTCACTCATGCAGGATGTTTAAGCCCGCATGTGCAGAGATCATATGGTGAGAGAGAAAGCAAGAGAGAGAGCGAGCAGGGAAGTGCCAGGCTCTCTTTAACAACCTGTTCTCAAGGGAAGTAATAGAATGAGAACACACCTCTTACTGTGAGAAAGGCATCAAGCCATTCATGGGAGATCTGTCACAAACCTCCCGCAAGGTTCCACCTCCAACACTGGGGATCAAATTTCAACATGAGGTTTTGGAAACAAATATCCAAACTGTAGAATTTTCAATTGGTAAAGCATTCTCTTCCGAAACCTAAAAAACTCCTCATCAACATTTTCACCAGTCATGTTTTTAGTAGCCACACAATTTTAGGGATCTCACACTAAATTAAAAAGTATTGTTATAGTTCCGGTCAGGCAGAGAGCGCGGAGAGACGCAGAACGCAGCCCGCTCCTCCAGGACCCTCCAGGCCCTCCGGCCCGGGCCGGCGGGTGAACTGGGGGGCCCCGGGACAGGCCGAGCCCTCTGTCCTGCAGATACCTGAGGCCTCTGCTGTGGCTGCCCACTGGCTGTGCTCAGGCCTTGAAGCCGCAGCGAACCTCTCTTTCCCACCCCACCTCGGTGACTGACGGCGGCCGTGGCGTCTCCCAGCTCGGACCCCGCCGGCCGCAGGGTCTCCCGACCCAAGCCTGCCCGGCTTCGACGAAACCCCCGCAGAGCCGCCGGGACGCAGCGCCTTTGGGCAGCGCTGGGCGTGGTGGGCCAGGAAGTATGGCGGCCGCTCGAACGCCGCGCGGCGGAGGCCATTAAGGCGTGGAGGGCCCGGGAAGGCGGCCTAGGGACGCAAGCAGTCTCGGCCGCCTCTTTAGGCCACGGAGCCGCGCAGATCCGGTTCCCGGGTGACCACTCTGTCGCCATTGGGCGAGACCTACCTAGTCCTGACGACAACGGACAAAGGCCTTAAGGGGCCTGGAAGGTGAGCGAGGTTGCGAACGACGACGGGTGGAACGGTTAGCGGCCATCGGGCGGTTGGTCTTAGTTCTCCCAGACTTTGCTGTCGGAAGAGAGAAATGGTAGAATGACAGGCCACTTTTGGCCCGTTGGAAATGCCCACCACCCTCTGGGAAGATTTACTGGCCGATTATGGAAGGCCTGTGTATATAATATGAAAAAGCTGCTCTCAACTCCACCCCAACCTTTTAATAGAAAACATTTGTCACATCTAGCCCTTCTAGATGGAAAGAGGTTGCCGACGTATGATAAAATAGAGTTAGAAAGTTACACATCTTGTAAATTCTCATTTGTTTAAAAGAAATCATAGAAAATACATGTCTTCTGGAGATGACTTTTGGAAATGGAGTTAAGACGGCCTCTGGAAGCGATACGTCCACGTTTGTTAAGTGGGTTAGATGACATGGAGCTGGAAGACCTGAGAAGGAAGAGAAGAAGGTTCTATGCTAGACTGGTCATATTTAGAAGACATTTTCATATTCTATCCATTGTTTCGTGTGCATTTGATTCCTCACTACTGTGTATATAGTTGACAATGTTAAGCTTTTTTGAGATGTTTATTCTTTTTAGATGTTCTGAAGTGCCTGATATGTTAAAATTAGAGGTAGCAAAATCACATTTTGTAAATACCTTTTTGTTGCAATTCATAGGAAATGTTTTTTGGGGGGAATGGCCAAATCACCTGTTGAGTAATACTCATTGTGTTTGTGCAGTGGTTCAGGGGAGGACAGAGGAGGGGGAGGTGCAGAGAGCTTTATGCCATCCTGTTTACAGCGAGGCAAGATGAATCATTCTCTCTCTGCATTTTGTTTTACTTATCTGCGTATATAGTGTACATAAAGGACAGACGAGTCCTAATTGACAACATCTAGTCTTTCTGGATGTTAAAGAGGTTGCCAGTGTATGACAAAAGTAGAGTTAGTAAACTAATATATTTTGTACATTTTGTTTTACAAGTCCTAGGAAAGATTGTCTTCTGAAAATTTGATGTCTTCTGGGTTGATGGAGATGGGAAGGGTTCTAGGCCAGAATGTTCACATTTGGAAGACTCTTTCAAATTATAACTGTTGTTACATGTTTGCAGTTTATTCAAGACTGCTGTATACATAGTAGACAAATTAACTCCTTACTTGAAACATCTAGTCTATCTAGATGTTTAGAAGTGCCCGATGTATGTTAAATGTAGAGGTAGTAAAATACCACTTTGTAAATATCTTTTTGTTAAAATTCATAGGAAATACTTTTGGAAATTGAATTGTGAAGCCACCTTTGTGAGCAGTATAGTAATGTCTATACTTGTTCAACGGTTTAGAGGAGGTGGGAGGGAAGAAATTGCAAAAGGTAATATACTAGTATGTTCATACTTGGACATTTTCAGACACCATTTTTCTATATGTTTTGTGCATTTTGTTTTGCTCTGTATATAGTGTATATAATGGACAAATAGTCCTAATTTTTCAACATCTAGTCTCTAGATGTTAAACAGGTTGCCAGTGTATGACAAAGTAGTAAAATTAGCATATTTTGTAAAAAAAAAAAAAAGTATTGTTATAAATTCATTTTCATTAATGGTAATCCTCTTTTCATTATCCTTGCATGTTATTCTGATTTTTCTCTCACTAAGAAATGTGCTAAAACTGTATTTTCATAACTGTAATTTCCATTGCTTCAAATAATAATTTGGTGAATACTACATCAAATCACTAATCTTTATTTTATTATGAAATTAGGAAAGAAATCCAATTATAACTAAGTGGGCTTGATCTTTTCTTCAATGTTTAGAAATGTGTGTGTATGTATATTATTATGTGTGTTTATGTATGTTATTAAGAAAATCACAAAAAAGAGAAAATACATTGACTGTTCATTGGATGGAAGTGGATTATCATAAAGATGTTCACCCTCATCATCTTCATGCTGAGTAGGCTGAGGGAAAAGAGGAAGTGGGGTTGGTCTTGCTGTCTCAGGGGTGGCAGAGGCAGAAGAAAATGCATGTATAAGTGAATGTGCACAGTTCAAATTCATGTTGTTCAAGGGGTGACTGTATACTCTCTATATACATATTTCTACATAGATAACATTCTATATATTTCTAGACATTATATTTATTTCTAGCATATGTTTTCTGACATAAAATCTTTCTAATTGGAATTTTACAACGGTGAATAATTATAGTTTTATCAGCAGAAATTATATTTTACTAGAAATACCAAAATATGATGGCCAATTCTATCAGCTCTCTATAAATAGAATGATAGCAGATTAATGCTCCAATGTTATTACTTATAGTTTTGTCCCTGAAACTCATGCTTAGTGATAAGCTTTTGCACAAAATGGAAAAATCAATTTTATGGCCACATACACTACAGTGTAGGCCACTTTTTCTCACTCAGCCGATGTTTAGTGTCATTGTCCAAGGCATTCCATTATCTTAGTTTAAAATTTATGTACTTCAGCTCACTATATAATATAATGCATAGTATCCATCCCCTTCAAAATTACATGACACGTTTTTGTATCATATCACTTCACTTAGATTTTCTTTGTTGTAATATCACTATTACTCTCCAATGATCATCATGGTGCAAAGGAAGCCATGGTAAACCCATGTGAATCTCAACTCCCAATTACAGTCAAAACTTCCCAGATTTTAAAAAATAGTAATTAATTTAATGGGAGAATAAATAATCTAATACAGTCCCCAGTATATAGCAGTATTTAACAAATAGCAGTTTTATTATTTAACTATTTAATGTAATTAATGAGGATTGCTACCCCTTACAAATTAAGATGTGTGAAATATATTCAAAAGATAGTAGCTACCAGTGTAATAAAAAAGTTGACAAAATAAAGAATGACAATAGGAGGAAAAGGATTTAAACAAAACAAAAATAGACTATGTGTGTTCATTTCTTATACACAAACCGTGGTCTCTGTTAATGTCAAAAGACATTTACTTGCAATGAGTTATAAGCAAAAGAGTTAAACTATTGAGCTCTGTGATAAATCAAATATGAGAATTTATTGGAAGGTTCAGTGTACATAATGCATAGATTACTTGTGTTCAAAGAATAAGAATTTAATAACATATTAAACTTTACTGATTTATATTATATTTTCTGTGATGAGTATAAACAAATGTTAGGTTTTTACAGCGTCTCCTTTGATTGACAGAACATTAGCTTTACTTTG
Organism: Pongo abelii; assembly: GCF_028885655.2. Classification (NCBI taxonomy): domain Eukaryota; kingdom Metazoa; phylum Chordata; class Mammalia; order Primates; family Hominidae; genus Pongo; species Pongo abelii. Next base: position 88,542,799 of record NC_071988.2, on the reverse strand, counting down.
AATTGAAACTGCTATAATACTGTTATGCTGCAGAAGCACTGGTTGATGGTAATAGTTGATAACATCTAAGGTAATGGATGTTATTATTCAAGGAAAATAACAGTGAAAATTAAAATATTAATTTATCTTAAACTTTAAAATACTAATGTTTAACTATAAAAACTAAACATTATGTGTCAAATCCAAATATATTATTGTTAAAGACAATTATAAGCTGACTTCATCAGATATAATTATTATACAGAATATTTTGTTTTGGTTATGCATTTTTTTAAAAAAATTATATAATGGAAAATATCTAATTGCAAACATGAGAAAATGAATTATGTGCCAGTATACTCTACATGAAGAGTTAGTACTTAGTGGATAAGTAATATTTTAATTAAGATGTTGTAATTTCTTATAATTAATATACAAATGAGGAAGAAATAAATAATGGCAAAATAAATTTTCAATGTTTTCTTAATTATTTTAAAATGACAAGCTTAGGGTGTTTAAAAGAAATTTAAGCAGTATAATTTTGGCAGATATCAAAGTGTCCTTTATATTGTTTCTTATAGGTAGCTTTATATTACAACATTAATCAAACATGGATCATTCCTCCTTATTTTATAGGAATTACAAACACTTGTGACTATGAAGTTGTCACTTCAACTGCTGTATTGTACAAAAGATTTTCCAGCATGATGGTAAGAATTTCAAATAATAATTTTCTCAGTAAAACAAAAACTGAAGTTTAATAAAGTAAGTTGTTCATGAAAATATGTATGAGAACATATGTTCTTTTGAAAAACAACAAGTAGAATATTTCCTTACAGGAGTATTAATGATCATAATGCCTTTAAAATAAAAAAGAAATTCTGTAACTACAGAACTATAAATTCAGAATATCACCTGGAGGATACTCTTGACAGATGTGATACGCAATACAACAAACTTCAAAAAGACAATAAACTGAAAAGAATCTTGCTAATCACACATACACATATCATGGTCCCTCATATGGGTCCACAGTACACAATGAGGTCCACTTGAAGGCTGTGTGGAAGAGAACTGAAATCTATGTGTATATAGTTTACTTATAAAAGTAATTATTATCAAGACATTTAAAAATTACTATTTTTTAAGTTTTACACATTATTAACTATAATGTTTTTACTTTATATTTTTATTTAGGTAAATTTTTCATGAACAAAACAATGTATATCTTCTATGTTAATAGAGAATGAATATATACATAGATTATATCATAATATTTTAAATAAGCTTTTATCATTAGCCATGGAAATTTTGTAATGTTGAAGGACTACATATTTATTTATTACATGTACATGTGCACTTTCCTACATGTGTATTATACTTTAATAATAAGTCTAAAATATATAAATTTGAAAATCTGTAATTACTTAGGATTATAGTATTTATTAATCTGTCATTACTTAGGATTATAGTATTTATAACAGAACATTTATTTAATATATCTGTGCATATTTTGATGATTTTTTATAGGGTTATGTATAACTAGTAAGAAGGCCAATATCTCATTTTTCTAATTTACACTAGTGGTTAATACCATGTAACCCTGAAAATATCCTACATACTTTTTAAAATACATTTTTAGATTTAATTTTTCAAGCATAACTCATAAGTCTTAGAATAGCTAAAATTAATCCATATACAACCCGGCACTTTGCAAAATTTTAATAACTTGATGTAGTGATCCCTTAATGCTAATCAAATCTATTTCTTTATTTTAGGTTAGTCCTGTGATTTATGATTCAGGCAGTGGAAAATGGCTTTACATAGCATCTTATGTAAAAATGTTTTCTTCTCCCTTCCTATAGGCTGTTAAGCTGGTAGTGAACACATTTTCTTTTTGACACAATGTACTAATTTTGATATTGGCATATCACACTTACTGCAAAATACAAGTTATTAACATGATTGTATTTTTATACTTAAATTTAAGGTAAATGGTAATTTCACACAGTGCTTCACTTCCCAAGTGCTGTAAATTTTATTAATGTAGTTTCAATAAGTAAACATGTTAAGCTAAGACCAGTTGTTATATGTATAAATTCAACAATAAAACAAAGGCTCTAATTCAAAAAATAAAACAGAGACTCAAATTCCTAGGATTTGGATGTATGGTAATTCTAACATGAAAGTCACAATATGGGATAATAATAATGTTTGCTGCTTATGTTAAACCATCTTCCATAATGTTGTAATGTGTCTTGGGGTCACACCCTGTTTCTAATATGTTCCAATGAGAAGTGACCTTGAGCAAATTGTTTAATCTCTGTGTTTCAGTTATTAGTTCACTTACCTGTTAAATGATTATAATACTATGTTCAGGTAGGTTTTTGAAATTTAAATCAGAGGTTGAACTAAAACCTTTACAATAAAGCCCAAAAATGTAAATATCAATTAAAATATTTTTTATTATCATTGTTATTCTTGGTTATTATTTTTATATTGTGCTATGGCAGAAGTTCTGGAAAGCATCCACAAATTACAATATGAGTGAATATGAAATAAAATATTTTAAATGTCACATTTGAATGTAAACAGCATTCACACCCCTTCAAAATTAAAAATTTCCAAGTCAAATATTCCTATATTCATTAAAATATCAACAAAATTCTTGTCCTTGAGATGAATTTACTGATTTTGGTGTTAACAAACAGCAGTAAGTGATAACATCAGATAAATCCAGTCCAAAATGTAAAGATATATTTAAGCAATTCCAGATTAAATTGAGCTTCACCGAGGTTAGGATCTGAAAAGAATGAGGTCTTCTAGTAATCAGAAAAGCTCTATGTACAGAAAAGATTAATATGTCATCCATACTATTTGATTAAAAGTCCATGACATTGCCTTTAAAGTTCTTGGAGAAATTGATGGGGCCAAATGTGTAGCAACTTCACTGATAGCTGCTATATTTTAATTATTTTGAATAACTTGATAATCGGCAGAGACATATGAAAATATTTTTTCAGATAGGGATTGAGATAACCCAGCACCAATTTTACCATAGTTCTTCAAATTTTTCATTATTATTTTAAAATAAGAGTAATAATGACTTCTCTTCTCTTTCTAAAAAAAAGGTATTTGAAGAGAATTAAGTCAGCTTTACTTACATGGAGAGTAAATAAAATAATTAGATAAATAAATGTATTTGGTCTAGTTAATTAAGGTTTGGGGATTTTAGTTGCAATCCTCAAATGACAGAGGTTTGCATACTGCACACATTTTTAAAAAATTAAACTTGGTAGCTTATAAAACTTAATATTTACAAGATGAAAAGATTTATGGAGAAGGATGGTGGTGATGATTGTGCAACACTGTGAATGCATTTAATGCCACTAAACTGAACACTTGAAATGGTTAAAATGGTAAATTTTATGTTATGTACATTTCTCACAATTAAAAAATTAAGCTTACTGTTTGAAAATTAAGCTCACTGTTTGAAAATTAAGCTCTTATTGAATCATGCCATTCACATATCCTGTTGAAGTTGCCTATCTATAATTTACCTTTGTTTATTATCTAGCATGTGTTTTATCACCTTATATAGGTCAGTCTATAGTTAAATTTGCTGGTAAAATTATTTCAAATTTACTGTGCAAATTACTTATGAATTCATTTACTATACCTAATTATGCTTTCATTTGGATTTTTGAATATATTCCCTTCACTTTTGCATCTTTTAGAATTCCAGTTACATCACTTTTCCCTTACCTTTCCTTTCCTTTTTTTCTCTCTCTCTCTTTTTTGTTTTGTTTTTTTCTTTTTTTGAGATGGAGTCTCATTTTGTTGCCAGGCTGGAGTACAGTGGTGCGATCTCAGCTCACTGCAACCTCCGCCTCCCGAGTTCAAGCGATTCTCCTGCCTCAGCCTCCTGAGTAGCTGGGACTACAGGCACCCGCCACCACACCCAGCTAATTTTTGTATGTTTAATAGAGACAGGGTTTCACCATGTTAGACAGGATGGTCTTGATCCCTTGACCTCGTGATCAACCAGCCTCGGCCTCCCAAAGTGCTGGGATTACAGGCATGAGCCACCGTGCCTAACGTACCGTTCCTTTCTTTTTTAATTCACATCAGGTAATGTCTAATTTTTCTGTCTTCTTATTCTCTCTCTTCTACAAAGGAACACAGGCTCTCTTCTCTGCCCACAGGCTTCTTTCCACTTCCCTATGTCTGATGTTCTGCCTGTTTGTCTCCTAGGATGTTATTTCCCTTCTGGCAGTCAAGCATCTCAATTCTCAGTTTGTATGTTTGTGTGTGTCTCTGTGTGTGTGTGTTCATGTTTGTTTTTTTTTAACTCTATTTACCCCATTTCTGCCAACATATAATGTCCCATTTGGTTATTGTTTTCATTTTTAGAAAAAAAGTGTTTTCTGCTATCCTTTCTTTTTTCAGTTGACATGAAAATTGGACCAGATTAAAGAACATTTTTGAAAGAGAGAAAGATGACAGTCAGTAGACATGTTCTTGGACTCATCCCCCAACTAAGCTTTGATTTTATTGGATCTACTGATTTGATATGATGTTCCTTCTTGACACTAATATGGTGACTACCCTGGGAACTACACATTCCCTTCTCCTCATTCCTCCTCTTTTCCTACTTCAACAAGTCTTGTCTATTCCTCTTTAGCAGAAACATCATGGTAGCTAAGATAGTTATGAAGGTAGGTTGCATATTAGTGTGATCTGAGAGACAAAAACAGATGCCCTTTTATCAACCAAGGTGGACTCTGAAGTTAAAGAAACAAAAGTTCTCTACAGTTTGAGGGCTCAGGTGTTTGCTGGCATGGCAACTCTCCAAGTTCCTACAGCTACAAGACAAAAACACTCTCTTGCTAAACACCCTAATAATAAGAGCTGTTATGCAATTTATTAGACCCCTCCCAATTCTGACTTACAACCTGGACCACTACAACTCTGATTGGAGAGATGACCAGCCTTACAGACATTCTTTCCTGATAAGCAATTGCAGGTCTTAAGCCCATTCCAGCAGCTTACAGAGGCTGTGCACAAACTGTCTTTGTGTGCTCCAGTTCACCTTTTGGTTTAAATAGCCAAAGTCCACCATATTTTAATACTAAAACCTGGCCCAAAGTGAACATGGGATATATGTTACATATATGTTCATCCATTCCACGTGTGCTTGGCTCACCTCATAAATATCTATAGCTTTTACCTTCAAACCTGCTGAATATGTATGACTCTACTGTGTGATACAGGTTCTGTGAGGCATGAAACCAACCTGTTTTGAAGAGAGACCACCCAGCAAACTCACATAGGAACAGAAAACCAAACACCACATGTTCTCACTTGTAAACGGGAACTGAATTATGAGAACATACGGACACATTCGGGGGAATAACACACACTGGGACCTGTTGGAGGGTTGAGGGTGGAAGGAGGGAGAGTATTAGGAAGAATAGCTAGTGGATGCTGGGCTTAATACCTAGGTGATGGGATGATCTACTCAGTAAACCACAATGGCACACATTTACCTATGTAACAAACCTCCACATCCTGCACATGTACCCCTGAACTTAAAATAAAAGTTGGAAATAAAAAAAAAATACAGAGTACCTTTAACCCATGATGGAGGCTTTCACTTCCCAGTGTGCAAACTGATGTCACCAATAAAGCTCTCTTTTCTACTATTTAGAGAACATGGTTGTCTTTTGGGCAATGTTAGTTAAGAGAAGAGGTGTTGGAGAAAGGCTAGTTGGGGTAACATCCTCTTTCTAATATGTTCCAATTAAGTGAACTTGGGCAAATTGTTTAATCTCTGTGTTTCAGTTATTGGTTCACCTACCTGTTAAATGATTATAATAATATGTTCAGGTAGGTCTTTTGAAGTTTAAATGATAGGTTGAACTAAAACCCTTACAATAACCCCCAAAAGAGTAAATATCAATTAAAATATTATATATTATTATTGTTGTTATTTTGATTATTATTATATTGTGCTATGGTAAACATCAAATAAAATATTTTAAATGTCACATTTGTTCATTGTTTCTATGACCCCATGATGTTTTACACCATACAACATTTTGAAAAATAAAGGATTTATATTTCAATTCCATCAATATTTCAATTAAAAGCTGTGTAATTGATCTTAAAAATATTTTTAAACTACCAAAAAACTAGAAAACAGTTTAAAAATAATGACAATATTTTTGAGCCAAAGCTCAAACTATTTGAGAAAAGGCAAGAACGTTTCACGTTTTAGGATAGCATGAGATCGTGATATTATACAACATATAAAACATTCATAAATATGGCATTACTTCAATATTAAAATGAAGTTAAATATGGGAAAGATAAAGGAGAATTTATGATTACATAAAGATGTATAAAATATATATCCATGGGTGAGGAAAAAAGTTGAAAAAGAGAGATTACAGGTAGTTGAGTGCCATTAGACCGTTGCACATAAAGGGAACTTGTAGCAATGTTGGTACGAAAGTTACTTAGTGTACTGGACCCAGCTGCAAGAAAACATATTGATTTATCCACTTACAGACCATGTTGTAGAAATTGTTACAACCTGACATTTACTGGAATGTAGGATCGTGTATCCAATAAGTCCTCAAGGGACAGAGGACAGTCAGAGGAGAGACAAACCTGGATGTCCCCAGAGGCTAATTTTTTCTCCTCTTGTCTAATTTGATAGATCTGCAGAATTATCAGAGCAGAAGAACCGGAGACCTCTAGCTGGTACCTGAACTCTAGATTAACAAGCCTATATCTCTGTCAAGAGATGTTCCTTTGTTATACAATGAACTACTCAAGGGATGTGCCATGGGCTCTTCTCAACTTGCCTATAGATTTATATAGTGGTAGGAAGGTTGGATCCTTCCCTTGGAGCAATTTCCACAGTGGTATCTGGTATGTCACTTTCAAGGAAAGCTGAGACATCAGAGAGCTGTGGACTACACTGATGTTTCTGCCTATGAATACTTCCATAAAATTTACATTTCATCTTCCCCTGAATCTGGTGTGATTCTTTGTCACTATTTGCCATATATATCTTTTTTTAATACAACATAGAGTAGACATAAAATAATTAATTTAAACACTGCCTGTTGATGAACATTTAGGGTTGTAGACACCTCTTGATTTTCATTCATTTTCCATGCCTAGTATTGATTCTTGGCAACATTATTACCATCACAGATGACTTAGGGGGCTGATCTACCATGCACCCGTTAGAAGATTCTGTTAGTACCACCAATTATATTAGCCCTCCCCCACCCAGTGGGAAATTGGAACTGCAAATGTAATTGCCCCAAATTTTGAGGAACCAATCAGGTCAGGTTCTCCTTCCTAGATTTTCACACCTGAACTGAGGCACTGAGCGATGCTCAGCACTGGAGTTTAGTGCAGTAAACTTTACGAAAATCTATGAAATCCTTAAATTGAAAACATAATTTTTAATATTAAAATAAACCTTTATTTCAGAAAAATACAGAAATTATATAAATGCAGCTCTATGTATTCCACAATATGAACACACCTACGTGTTCATGCCACAGGATCACACACAGTTCTCAGTTTGCTGCAGGCTGTGTAGAATGTAGCCATGAGTTCCCACTGGTAGATTAAATAATTTGCCCAGGTTCACTGACTCAGAACATAGTAGAATGAGGATTTGATCTCCAAGGAACTTCACTATGATGCTTCTTCTCTTAAGTAATAGGCATGCTGTCTCACTATCTTAGCTAGAACAGTTCTTCTGATAAATCTCCAACATGAAAATAAGGTCTGTTTTCTGATTTGTTGTATTTAACATAAGACGTTGATTGTGTATTTGTTTATTTACTTTTGTGGAGACAGGGTCTGGCTATGTTGCACAGGCTGGTCTCAAATGATCCTTTTGGTTGAGCCTCCCAAAGTGTTTGAATTATAAGCTTGAGCCACCACCCCCTGCCAGTATTGAGAATTTATGACAAAGGTTTCCAACCTGTCTTAAAACATTTTATGTAAGAATATTAGAAGAGTATTTGAAAGCAAGCAAGAGTTACTTATTAAGAGTAGAGAAACAAGAGGAAGGACCATGTGTGGTTCCTGGGGCACAGCCACTGTGTGCAAGCACAGGTGAGTCATCCCAGGGAAATCAATGGGTCCAATAAAGCTGGTAAGGGATGGCTGGGGATATGCATGTTCAATTCACTCAATAACATCAAAAATCCTCCAAATGGATACTCCCCTCAGCAGTGTATAAGAGCTCTGCTTACTTCAGGTCCTCACTTAAAATTGGTGTTTTCGGTCTTTGAAAAAAGAATGTATTACCTGCACTGATGTATGTGTTCGTACTTCACTGTTGTTTTATTTTGCATTTTCATGATGACCAGGTGGTGCAGCTTTTCATATGTCTTTGTTAATCTACAAAGCGTTTTAGCTGAAGTCCTTTTTCCAATGTCTCTCCATTTGCTCTACCACATTTCTATTTCTTGATTATTTAAAGGGTTTTTTATATTCTAGAAACAAGTCCTTTGCTAGGTATGGTACTATAAATATATTCTGTTCTTTTTGTAGGTAGTTTTTTTATGAAAAGTTGTTTTAAATTTTAAAGGCTAAATTTACCAATCTTTTTCTTTATTTTTATTGCTCTCTTGATTTTTTTAAATTTTTATTTATTTTTATTGCTCTTTGTGTTTTATTCTTCTTTATTTTTATTGCTCCTGGTGTTTAGTCTTGGCAAAGGCATAAACATATTTTTCTATATTATATTCCAAAATATTTATATATTTTTATCTTCTACAATGATATCTGTAATTAAAGTGTTTGGGGGTGTACAGTTAGGCAAACTTTTTTTTTTCTTTTGCTTTGTTTTCCTGATATGGCTAACCAGTTTACTCAGCAAGGTTTATTGGAAAGTCTAATCTTTCCTAAGTGTCCTGTTGTGCTACCTTAATTACAAATCAAGACTCTGTCCATGTGTGGTTCTGTTTGGGGGCTTGTCATTCAATTTTGGTGGCTTAAATGTTTATGCTTACACTAGTATCACACAGTCACTTTACTGATCTTTCTAATAAGTATTAAGGTCTGGAAGTCAAAGTTCTTTATTCTATTCTTTCTTTTAGATTTTCTTAGCTATTCTGAGCACTGTATTTCCATACAAATCATCTTCTTAATTTACACACACACACACACACACACACACACACACACACACACACACGAACAACGTGTTGAAATGTTGATTGGGATTTCATGGAATCTGAAGAACAACGTGGGTAAAATTCTGTCCTTTGGAATACGGAGTCTTTCAATAATGAACATAGTCTTTACATTGATTTGGTTCTTTAATTTTACTCCCTTATTTTTGTTATTTTTGGCATAGAGATTTTGTAGCTCTTTCATTCAACTTATTCCTAGGAATGGGATGTTTTTGATGTTACTGGAAGTAATAGCCATATTTTTTTCTTAAACTGTTGTTGGTACGGTGTTTATAAACACAGTGTTTAAAAATATTTACTTGCATCCAGTAAGTTTGCTAAATTTCTTTAGAAATTCTAATAGCCTATTTGTAGATTTTTAATATCCTATTTTATATTTATGTAACTATCAAGTAATACTATTTATATATTTCTATTTGATATTTATTTATCATTTATTTATTTGCTTGATTAAACTAGCTGAGGCTTCACTACAATATTACATAGGAGAATAAAAGTAGTAACAGTGGACAGCAATGTGTTATTTCTGATCTTGCAAGGAAAGTTTTTAATTTGTTTTAATTTAATCTGATATTTACCGTAGGATTTTTTTTTTTTTTTTTTTTTTTTGCCTCTTCCCCGCACCCCACCTTGGCTCTAACAAAAACTGAAGCTCTGGCAGGGTGCGGTGGCTCACGCCTGTAATCCCAGCACTTTGGGAGGCCGAGGTGGGCGGATCACGAAGTCAGGAGATCCAGACCATCCTGGCTAACAGGGTGAAACCCTGTCTCTACTAAAAAATACAAAAAATTAGCCGGGTGTGGTGGCGGGTGCCTATAGTCCCAGCTACACAGGAGGCCGAGGCAGGAGAATGACGTGAACCCGGGAAGCAGAGGTTGAAGTGAGCCGAGATCATGCCACTGCACTCCAGCCTGGGCGACAAAGCGAGACTCCGTCAAAAAAACAGAAAAACAAAACTGAAGCTCTTAAATAGGAAGTTTCTTAAATCTTTAGGTGGATAAGAAATGTTATGATAATATTATGAATTTTATGAAATGGATTGTTTCTGCCTTTATTGAAAATACGACAGAAGTTTTCTATTTGTCTTAGCTTCTATTCTATTGTTTACTTATCTTTTGTGAATATGGCATATTATATTGGTTGATATATGAATGCTAAATCCTCGCATTTCGAGAATAATCCCAGCTTGATCAAGATGCAGCATTTTGTCATTTCTGTCACTGCGTTCATTTTTATATGAGGATTAATTTCATTTTATTATTATTATTATTATTATTATCATTATTTGTGATAGAGTCTCACTCTGTCACCCAGGCTGGAATGCAGTGGGGCAATCTTGGCTCACTGCAACCTCTGCCTCCCGGGTTCAAGCGATTCTCCTGCCTCAGCCTCCCTAGTAGCTGAGACTACAGTTGTGCACCACCGTGCATTGCTAATTTTTGTATTTTTAGTAGAGTCAGGGTTTCACCATGTTGGCCAGACTGGTCTCGAACTCCTGGCCTCAAGTGCTCCACCCACCTGGGCCTCCCAAAATGTTGAGATTATAGGTGTGAACCATGTACCTGGCCTCATTTCACTTATTTTTAACATACATGTGTTTATCCCATTCTCTTATTGTTCTTTTGATGACCATAAATTTTAAAGGATATCTCTGTTTCTATTGTTGGTACTGACAAATTATGCCTCTAGACTACTTTAGGGGAGGGAGTGTTGTGCATTTGTTTTTCATTTTATTAGCCCACACTGTCAGCATTTTGAAGAGTATGTATTAGTCTTTTCAAAAGACCCAACTTTGATTTAATTATCCATATTATATTTTATATTTCATTATCTATCTGCTATTCTCTTTAAGATTACATCTCCCTTCTTTGAACAAAATGCTTGAATCACTGATTTTCAGGTTTTCTTTGATCATAGATGCATGAATGTCTATAAATATTTCTCTTTTGGATGTGTTTGGTGACTTTCACATCCTTAAGTATCTATTTTTTGTGTGCGTGTACTCAGTGGAATATATGTCCTAACTTAATCATTCCTTTATGATACATGTTTTATGTTTAAATGCATTGCTTAATTACTAAACATTTTCGAATTTTAAAAGTTATTGTTTTGTACTTAATTTCTGGATTAATTCTACAACGGTAAGAAAACCTACCCATTATGATTTCAGTTCCTCAACATTACTGAAGTTTTTGCTTCATAGCCTGCTGTTCAGCATAAAAGTTTGCTAAGTGCTCCTTGTGCAGTTGACAAGCGTGAGTGCTGGAGTCATATGTTCACTTTTGACATTATTGTCTTACATTTCTTAATGACATTCCAATTTTCTATTTCCTTACTGACTTCTTTAGTCTGCTTTTCTTACTATTTTGTGTTAGCTACTTTGAATTTCTTTAAGATTTTAAGGCTACGAAGCTATGTTATGTACATAGCAGTATACAATTGTAATATTTCCACAATGAATTGATTCATTATTGTGAAATGTCCTACCTTAACTCTAGCTGTGCTTCTTGGTTTCAAGAAGACGTTAGTTTGCTTTAGTATAAAGGCACCCATTTCCTTAGGTTACTAATCATAAATACCTTTTTATATACTTTTTACTTAAAACATCCTTATTTTGAAAGTCGAACAGAAATGATTTATGTATATGTGTATATATGTAAATCTTTGCCTTTTAATTTCAGCATGTGATACATTTGTTTTTAATATCATGATTAATACCAGCTTACTATTCTTTTTCTACTGAGGCCACTTTTCTATGTTACTTTTTTTCTACTTTCTTGTCTCTTTTTGATTAATCTATTACTTTCATTTTTATATTGTTATTAACTATAGTCCCCATGTTGAATAATATATCTCTTGAATTTATTCCTCCTTATCAGCTATTTATCATTTCTTTTGCAATTTTATTAATGTGATAATTAGACTATTGCTATTTCTTTATTATTTTAGTAGACATCATAAAGTTTATCCTAACTTACCTTAGTCTAAAACAAATTAGGACTTTTTCTTCCTTCCAAAAAATAAAAGACTCTTGGAATATTTTAATTGTATTACTTTCACTTTTGCCACACTAGATATTATGTTAAGTATATGTATATATACACATATATACATGTATATATAAACACATGTATATACACATGTATACATAGATACATAAGTATATATATATACACACACATATACATAAGTATATATGTACACACACAAACACTCCACCAGACATTAGTATTCTTATTTTAATATAGTCAGTATTTATTTAGATGTATCTGTAGCTTTATCTTTTATATTACATTTAATTCTTTCTTTATCCTTGATTCATAATTTTGAATCATTTTTCTTCTGCCTGACGGATGTTCTTTTTAGTAATTTCAGGGCAGACCCAATGAAGACAGTGCTCCCAAAGTTTTTTGTCTGTCTGAGAATGTCTTCAGCCTTCTTTAATTTTGAAAGACACTTTCATTAGTTTGGAATACTGGATTTCCAGTTTTTGTTTCTTCACACTTTGAAGGTGACACTCAATTATTTTACAATTTTCAAAAGCAGTGGTGGCATCTGGAACTGGTCTGCACTTACTGTTAGACTCAGTGTCATTTAAGGCTGGCCTGGCAAGGAAACAACTAGGATATGCTGTCTTCCTGTTAGATGCACACACTCTCACCCCACACCACCACCAGCAAAGCCCACTCTGCAGCCATGGGAAGGTGAGACACAAGAGCTCACTTTATAATTTTGTGTCTGAGAGTGGGCAAAACCAAAGTCACTGTGCAACCCACAAAATACCACACACAATCCTCTCCTGGCTAATATGACTGCTCTTCTTTGCAAATTGAAGCTCTATTTTCATTCTAGGGGCTCCTCTTCCTAGGTAAGATTTACTGAAATAACCAGTCATAGAATGGTCCTTACTTCCTAAGAGCACCCAATGCATAGTGAGTGCCTGCTTCCTTGGATGGTCTCCAAAATCATCCCATCAAAGTCCTCCCTAATACTCACTACTGAAAAGCCAGCTGACTTCCCATGATGTGTGTCCTTGCTCAGTGAAAAGAATAAACCCAATTTGTTCAACTACAGGTGTGTTCCTGGTGATATATGACTGAGTGGCATTGAAATCGTAATTTCTCGTAATAAAGTCATGGTTCATTTGATTGTTTATCTTTTCATTGTAATCTGCCTTTTATCTCAGGCTTTTAGATGTTTTTCTTTGTACTTATTTTACGCATTCTTACCACATTGGGCCTAAATGTGTTTTCCTGTTTATTTACCCTGCTTGAAGTTTGCAGAATTCTTCAGTATGTGAGTTGCTGACTTTAATGAGTTTTAGAACATTCTTATTCATTATCTTTTCAAACATTGCTTCTGCTCCGTAGTCCCTGTCCTCTCCTCTTAAATCGCAAATACACATGAGTCAGATTTATTCAGCATGCTCCTCATGCCTCTTGCAATGTTTCTGAATTGTTCTCATATTTTTTTCTTGGCGCTTTAGTTTGTATGTGCACTACTGACCTTTGTTCCAGTAAACTGGTTCTATTTCCTTCTGTGAGTTGGGGGGTGTCCAGTGTCACTGGACTCAGACAAGTTGGTAATTGATGCACGGTGAACATGTTTCATGAGCCTCTTCAGCAATTTGTTTTTCTTTTTTTTTTTTAATTTCACTCAGTCGTTTTTAGGTGATCGTTCTCTTCTGGAGCAAGTTATACCTTCTTAATTTTTCCGCTCCAATGCATATTAATTGTCAGTTTACACATGTTAATCATTTCCTCTAAAAATAAAACTTTTTATAGTTTTGCTATTTTACTATAATCTTATTCATCCGTATGTTCTACTACCTCTTTCATTTTCTTTCCTATACTTTGTGTCACTGTTTCTTTTTTGAGTGTTTACTGGAGTCAGACATTCCATTAATCTATTTTTCTTATACAAGGCTTATATTCTTGTAGAACATGTATTTTATGCTCTGTTTTCATTTGTATACTACTTTAGCTCTGTTCCAAGATTCTAAAATATGATGATTTCTTTATTGTTATTTTTCACATGGTCTAGTCACATTCCTATTTGGCCCACAGTTATGAAATGTTCCAAAGTGCCCCAAATCTCTCTTTCTTTAGGAACCAAATACACTGGGGCTTCCACTGTCATATTGAAATTTACAATAGATTCTTGGATCTTTGGAGTAAGAGAGTACCTTATTTTACTTTTGTTCTTTATATTTGTATATGTCTTACTTTTTTACATTAAATATAACACTCTTTGATAGAGTATTCTTTAATCATCATAATAGAACATTAAGCATAATTTTTATAGAAAGTTTAATTGTTTAATAATTGTATTAGTTAGCCAGGATGGTCATAAGAAAATGCCACATATTGCTTGGCTAAAACAACAAAAAACACTAGAAATTTATTTCTCAAAGTTCTGGAGACTGAAAGTCCAAGACCAAAGGATTGATTTGTCTGGTTTCTCCTGAGGCCACTGTCTTTGGTTAGCAGATGGCTACCTTCTTGCTATATATTCACATGGTATTCAGTGTGTGCACATTTCTGGTGTCTCTTTGTGTGTCCAAGTTTCCTCTTCTTATAAGGACACCAGTTATATTGGATTAGGTCCCACCCTAAGGGCCTTATTTTAACTTAACCACTTCTGCAACTACCCTATTGTCATGGGTGCAATGGCCATGGCCAGCATTGCTGTTGGTAAAGGAATCTAGCAACACAGTTGTTGGGGAAGAAAGGCAGATTTATTAGAGGAAAAGTACATTGCAAAAAAGCAATGGGCAGTATGGCAGAGAAGGGGCTGCCTGGAAAGTGGCAGGGGCTGGAGGGAAGTTTTATAAGGTGGTGCTGAAGAGACTATGTGGGGAACCAGGTATTTGGGAACAGAATGTTGTGCCAATGGATTGTGATTAGCTGTCTCTCAGAACAATTGTTTGTCCCAACCTGGGGCCCCTTCCTCCTTCCTGCTTACTTACCTATCTCAACCCCACACCTGTCTCCACATACAGTCACATTCTGAGATACCGGGAGGTTCAACATAGAAATGTTTTTGAGGAGGGGGACAAGACAGGAACAATTCAGCCGGTAACAATGATATTTTACATAAATTTTTGCTTAAACATGTTTATATGCATGTGAGTAATAACATAAAATATACAAAGAAATAAATGAATATAGTTAACTTAGAAAATTAAAGATTATAAATTATTTTGTGTACCTGTTTTTAGTTTTCATACTTAAAATAGGAACAGTGAGCTCACCAGTTTCTTTGTGATTTCTAATAAAATATTTTGATATCTTCTTTTAGTGGAAGAGAAGTTCAATCTTCACTGACTATTTTCCATTCTCATTTTATTTAGTTATAGGAAATAAGAAGACCTGGGAATATGTACCATAGAAAAATATTTCTCTTCTTTGTTGAATACATTCTAATAAAATATATGGATTAAAATGTTTTTGAAAGTAAAATTAAGAGGTGAATAGAAATTTGTAGGTGTTAAGAATGTTTTTGTTAATTTTGATTTTTTCCAAAGTGTTAAACTTTAAATAAATTTCAACAAGTATGAACAGATTTGAGGCTGAGAAATCCCACTCTACTACAAACTTATAATTCTCCACACCTACTCCTTTATTTTCATTTACATTTTTACAGTTTGTTCAAATGAATGGAATTCACAGATGTAAATAGCAAAGAAAAACCCTCACAACTTTGAACAAAAGGAAGAAAAAATCATCATTTGTTGAGAAGAAAACCATTTAGTTGCAGTAATTTAGAGGACAAAATCAATGGGTCTATAAAAGAAATAAAATAGTTCTTTCACCAAAATGACAAATTGTTAAATCATATTTAAGTTTTCTAAATGAAGCACAATGGAACCTTTAAAAAATTATACCTATGAAAAATTTGTAAACTTTTTTCTTTAGGTGATTAATTTTTAGTTTCTTTTCTAACTACAAATTGAATTTCTTTTCCATTTCTTATCAGATCATAAAAGACTTAAGAAATTACCCTGAGTGGGTGGGAAGAAAAGGCCATTTTTTTCCCCTTTTTGTGTTTTGTTTCTGCATAGAGAATCCTGTGGAAATTACATTTTTTATTCTTTTTTACTAGGCACATTCCACTAATAGATAGTTTGTGATATGTCAAGCTTATTTCCAAAGCTCTCCAACATCCTTGTTTATTGAATCTTCTTCCCTTCAGAGGTAATTACTGCTACCTTTTCTCCTGAGGCAGCCACTTACCACTGTTCAATTTCTATACTTAACCCCTTCCAGAATTGACCATGAAATATTCATCCCCAAGTATAATAGAGTAGCACTTGAGTGTAAGTCTTTATCACTTGCTATTGCCCTTCTTTACATCTGATACTTGCATTAATTGAAATCAAACTCCTAGCAGGGAAGAAAGCCCTGATATTACACCTTCAGATAATCTGCTATACAAAAAAGAAATTCCTTAAGGGGGATCAGTTCTCTCCAATAGCTTTAATATTAATTCTTCACACAAAGTCTATTTATTTGGTAAAATGCAAATTATATTAGAATATTATTTTAATTTGTTTCCTTTTTTATTCTGTGTTTTAAATGGATATTAAAGATAGAAATTTTATTTCATACTTTGTGGTATTTCTACAACCTAAAATAAGATTGATACATACAAGGCACTCAATAATAATTTATTAATGAATGAATAAATGTAAAACCCATTCCTTTAAAAGTAATTAAAATTTTCAATTGTGTAGAAGAAAACAATTAAAATTGCATAGGGTGTCAGGGATTCTCAATACAACATGAAGGCTCACTGACTCACTAGAAGGACTCACAGGCTTCAGAAAAGCTATTAAATTCAAATTAATTCTCCCAGCAATTGATATGGACAGGAGACAGGGAAATATTGGGTTGAAGAGGGTAGTTCCCTGGCAAAGGCCCCGCCTTCAATCCTGGAAACCTGTGGCCCTAAATGAGAACAGACATTCCTGTTTTTGTTCCCAAAAGTTACCTTTTGGCCTGTCATGACCCCCATCCTATACTCATATAAACCCCAGACCCCAGGCTCTACAAGCAGATGAGAAGGAGACAAACAGAAGAGCCGGAGAACAGCAGAGCGGCGCAGCAGAAAGAAGACAAAGAGCGTCTGAATGATGAGAGGAGTTTGGCTGTCGGTGGTCAGAGAGGAGATTGGCCACCGGACAGCCAAATTCCTAGGGAAGATCATCTTCCCTACTCCATCCCCTTCCAGCTCCCCATCCATCCTGCTGAGCGCCACCTCCACCACTCAGTAAAACCCCTGCATTCACAATCTTCACGTTCATGTGTGACCTGATTCTTCCTGGATATTGGACAAAGACCTGGGTGCCAAGAGGGCACTGAGCTGCTGAACACTTAAGCCGTATGTGGATGGCAAAGCTAAAAGAGCACACGGTAAGACAGGCCACACCCATGTGGGCTTTGGGAGTCACAGGCACTCACCTCTAAATGCTACCATGGGGCTGGAGCCCCAAAGCACTCGTCTAAGCTCATGTACCTGCCAGTCTGCACGCTCCCCGTCCTGTAAGGGGTTTGAGTGTGCAAAGGGGTCATTAGGTTACGGTATT